>NC_057799.1:355749592-355775955 GCF_018294505.1 Triticum aestivum
GATGGGCCCGCGTGTGCCCCGGATGGGCTCCGCGGGCCGCGGCGGCGGAGGACGGCGGAACGCCACGTGGCGCGCTGGGATTGGTGCGGGGGCGGTGGCGCGGTTCGTCCGGTGGGCGGCGGACATGTCCGGCTCGGTGAGGGAGGAGTTTTAGGGTTTGGACTGCGCGAAATCCGGGGGGGAGCACAAATATATAGGTAGGAGGAGCTAGGAGAGTCCAAATGAGGTGCGGTTTTTGCCCACATGATCGTGATCAAACGACCGAGAGCATGGAGGGGGTTTGGATGGGCTTAAGGGCTGTGGTGAAGAGGGGCTAGACTGCAAAGAGAGAGGGGTTTCGGGCTACGCGGTTAACAGTTGGGGTATCAAACGACCTCCAAATGGAACGAAATTTGACAGGCGGTCTGTCGGTGCTATACCAAGGCCACTCGGCAAATCTCGACCTATTCCGAGAATGTTTTTCTCCCGCTCACGAAAAGAAAAATAGAGGGGTGCAACGGGTGCGGCGAGAGTGTCGGATCGCGAAACGGACAACGGGGAAAAGGACCGGATGCAAATTTTGAAAAGCATGCAGAGAAAAGCAGATGATGACATGGCAAAATGCAACACGCAAGCAGATGACATGGCAACAACGACGAATAACTGGAAGACACCTGGCGCATCGGATCCGGGGCGTTACACTAGTCTTCGATAGGCTAGGCTTTCCCCTTCTCTTCTGGCGTTCTGCAGTCCAGTCCACAGATACAGCCCATTTCATTGATACCCATGCATAAGTAGTGTAGATCCTTTCTTGCGAGTACTTTGGATGAGTACTCACGGTTGCTTTGCTACCCCTTCCCCCCCCCCTTCTTTCTTCTTTCTGGTTGTTGCAACCAGATGGTGGAGCCCAGGATCCAGACGACACCACCGACGACTACTACAACCCCGAGGGTGCCTACTACTACATGGAGGCCGCCGACGACCAGGAGTAGTTAGGAGGCTCCCAAGCAGGAGGCCTTGCCTTTTCGATCGTTGTTGCTTTTGTGCTAGCCTTCTTAAGGCAGACTTGTCTAACCTATGTATGTACTCAGATATTGTTGCTTCCGCTGACTCTTGTGTACTCGAGCTTATGTATTCGAGCCCTCGAGGCCCATGGCTTGTAATATAAAGCTTGTATTATTTTATTTGTGTCTAGAGTTATGTTGTGATATCTTCCCGTGAGTCCTTGATCTTGATCGTACACATTTGCGTGTATGATTAGTGTACGATTGAATCGAGGGCGTCACAGTGCATAAGTTTGATCAATGACAGTTTCGATCGCTTTTCCTAGCATCATAACAACAATTCTTTCTCATAAACTTTCTCATGTTGTAGTGGCAACCAATTCACATGTTAAGGTTTAAACAATGAACTCTCTTGAAACCCAACAACCTACGTTCTTAGTCACCAAGCAATTGCAATTCAACTTATTCAACGGAGTCTAAGTAAGAGCTCCACATACTCAACCATCATATAGTCTTCTATGATTGCTAACACTCACCGCGTACACATGAGCAAAACGTTTCAACCGGACACATAGAAAGATAGGGGCTTATTGTTTTGCCTCCCAACGTATTCACCTCAATGGTGATGTCAACAATATAACGCATGCTACCCATATTCAACTGGACATATGTGCCTAGATCTTTCCTCACCACATGATGCTTGTCAAAAGAGAAAAATAAAAAGAAATAGAGAGAATAAATTTGACTCTTTGCATAAAAGTATATAATGAAAAGTAAAAGATAGGCCCTTCGCAGAGGTTGCCATGCGCTTATTTGTTTGTATGCTCAACCCCTTAGTGCAAAAGAACGTCACGTTGTATTGCCCCTTATGATAGCAACCTTTATTATGCAGTATGTCGCTTTTATTGCTTTGCCATCATAAGTTCGTGCAACTCTCAATTTTCTCTTACACTAAATGATCTAACACTTTTAGAAGCAATTTTTATTGCCTTATTGCACCGATGACAACTTACTTGAAGGATCTTGCTCAATCCTTAGGTAGGTATGGTGGAATCTTGGAAATAAGATTTGGGTTTAAGGGTTTTTGGATGCACAAGTAGTATCTCTACTTGGTGCGGAATTTTTGGCTAGCAAAGATGGGGGGCAAGCACCACAAGTTAAAGGATCTATGACAATATGACTTCTATGTGAATATGAGCAAACATAAATCATTACGTTGTCTTCCTTGTCCAACGTCAACAATTTTAGCATATAATATTTTGATGGGGGCTCACAATCACAAAAGATTTCCATGATAGTGTATTTGCATGCGAAAGTTCTCTTCCTTATACAAATTATTCGTGAATTGCTTGTATGACCAATATTGTGATTGTCAAGCCTCAAAAGATTTCAATTTGTAAACCCAATGTGAAGCTACCACTAGGCATGATATGATTTCAACTTTATGACATTCAATTTATTCAACAATTTACTCATAGGATATAAGTGAAGCACAACAGTAAATGACAAACTACTCCAAAAAGATATAAGTGAAGATCATGCGAGTAGTTAAGTAAATAGATACCTATGTGAGGATTGTCTCTTATTTAAAAACTTTCAGATCTAAGTATTTTATTATAATAGCAAGCAAAACAAAAAAAATGACATTTCAAGAATATCACACATCATATGAAGAAGCAAAAACTTAGGCTCAACCGATACTAACCGATAAATGTTGAAGAAGAAAGGTGGGATGCCTACCGGGGCATCCCCAAGCTTAGATGCTTGAGACTTCTTGAAATATTAACTTGGGATGCCTTGGGCATCCCCAAGCTTGAGCTTTTGTGTCTCCTTAATTCCTCTCATATCACGATTTTCCTAAATCTCAAAAGCTTCATCCACACAAAACTCAACAAGAACTCGTGAGATAAGTTAGGATAAACCAATGCAAAAACCTTATCATTCTCTACTGTAGCAAATCACTAAGATTATTATTCAACATTACATACTAAATGCCTCTGCATATTTAATACTCATATCCTCAAATAGAATCATTAAACAAGCAAACATATGCAAACATAACAGCAATCTGCCAAAACAGTACAGTCTGTAAAGAATGCAAGATTCATCTTACTTCCCTAACTCCAAAAATTATGAAAATCTACCAAATTGTAGAGAATTTTTCATATCTTAATTTGCAAAAAGTTTCAACATTTTATCACACTCTGACTTTTCTAGGTAATTTTTGCAACAGCGGTAAACTTTCTGTTTTCAAACAGCAACATGTAGACTTGTAAAATAAGCATGGTAAAGGCTATCCTTGACATTTTTATTGAAATGAAAGATGCAAAACATTTTCTAAATAAAATCAAGCAAATCCTAACAAAATAAATTGACGCTCCAAGTAAAACACATATTATGTGACGAATGAAAACATAGCTCCAAGTGAGGTTACCGATAATGTTGAAGACGAAAGAGGGGATGCCTTCCGGGGCATCCCCAAGCTTAGTTGCTTGGATCTTCCTTGGATATTACCTTGGGGTGCCTCGGGCATCCCCAAACTTAGGGTCTTGTCACTCCTTATTCTCCTCATATTGATATCTCACCCAAAACTTGAAAACTTCAATCACACAAAACTTAACGGAACTTCGTGAGATGGGTTAGTATGATAAAGAGAAAACCATTTCACTTTTGGTACTGTCAAAGACAAGATTCATAATTGTTCTCACACAATGCCTACTGTATCATATCATTTCCACAATTTATATTGAGCAATATAAGCCATAGAAACTAGAGAACAAGCAAACTATGCATTGAAAACAGAATCTGACAAAAACAGAACAGACTGTAGTGATCTGGATAACTACCATACTTCTGCTACTCCAAAAATTATGAAAAAATTAGGACCACATGAGAAATTTGTATATTAAACTTCTGCAAAAATAATCAACTCAAAAGCACTCCTTTGTTAAAAATGAGACTTATTTTCGTGAGCGCAAAAGTTTTTGTTTTTCAGCAGGGTCAACTCAACTATTACCCAACATGATCCCAAAGGCTTTACTTGGCACTTTATTGAAACAAAAGCAATAAAACATGATTACTACAGTAGCATAATAATGTTAACACACAAAAACAATAGGTAAAAGTGTTGGGTTGTCTCCCAACAAGCGCTTTTCTTTAATGCCTTTTAACTAGGCATGATGAGTTCAATGATGCTCGCATAAAAGATAAGAATTAAAACACAAAGAGAGCATCATGAAGCATACGACTAGCACATTTAAGTCTAACCCACTTCCTATGCGTAGGGATTTTGTGAGCAAACAATTTATGGGAGCAAGAATCAACTAGCATAGGAAGGCAAACCAGGAAAGCTTCAAAACTTTCAACATAAAGAGAGGAAACTTGATATTATTGCATTTCCTGCAAGCATATGTTCCTCCCTCATCATGAATAAATTCAACAATATAACCATCACATAAGGCACTCTTTTCATGATGCACAATCATAAAAAAAAATTACTCTCCACATAAGCAAATTTATTCTCATCAATAGTAGTGGGAGCAAACTCGACAAAATAACTATCATGAGAATGAAAATTAAAATCATGATGACAAGTTTCATAGTTATCATTATCAAATATAGCATACATGTCATCACCATAATCATCATAAATAGGAGGCATGTTTTCATCATAATAAATTTTCTCATCAAAACTTGGGGGAGTAAATATATCATATTCATCAAATATAGCATCCCCAAGCTTATGGCTTTGCATATCATTAGCATCATGGATATTCAAAGAATTCATACTAACAACATTGCAAACATGCTCATCATTCAAATATTTTGTGCTAAACATTTTATTGACTTCTTCTTCTAACAATTGAGCACAATTTTCCGAACCATCATTTTCAAGAAAGATATTATAAAGATGATCAATGATATGATGCAACCTAAATTCCATTTTTTGTAGTTTTATTTTATAAACAAAACTAGTGATAAAAAAAGAAACTAAAGATTCAATTGCAAGATCTAAAGATATACCTTCATGCACTCACCTCCCCGGCAACGGCGCCAGAAAAGAGCTTGATGTCTACTACGCAAATTTATTCTTGTAGACTCGTGTTGGGCCTCCAAGCGCAGAGTTTTGTAGGATAGTAGCAATTTTCCCTCAAGTGGACGACCTAAGGTTTATCAATCCGTGGGAGGTATAGGATGAAGATGGTCTCTCTCAAATGACCCTGCAACCAAATATAAGAAATATGTTGTGTCCCCAACACACCGAATACAATGGCAAATTGTATAGGTGCAGTAGTTCGGCGAAGAGATGGTGATAAAAGTGTAATATTGATGGTAGAAATATATTTTTATAATCTGAATAAATAAAACAACAAGGTAGCAAATAGTAAACGGGCACAAAAACGGTATTGCAATGCTTAAAAATGAGGCCTAGGGTCCATACTTTCACTAGTGCAACCTCTCAAGGATGCTAACATAGTTGGATCATATGATTATCCCTCAAAGTGCAATAAAGAATCACTCCCGAGTTCCTATTAGCGGAAAACAAAAGATAGGAATTGTTTGTAGGGTATGAAGCCACCTCAAAGATATTCTTTCCGTTCGATCTATTCAAGAGTTCATACTAAAATAACACAAAGCTATTTTTTCCGTTTGATCTATCCTAGAATTTGTACTAGAATAACAACAAAGCAAATTCATATTCATAATACTCAATCCACACAAGGAACTATAGAGAGACCCCAAAGTTTCTATCGGAGAAAAGATAATAAAAACGTGCATCAACCCCTATGCATAGATTACCCCAATGTCACCCCGGGAATCCACAAGTTGAGTTCCATAGCATACATCAAGTGAATCAATATGATACCCCATTGTCACCTCAAGTATTCATACCACAAGACATACATCATGTGTTCTCATCTCTGAATATTCAATCCGACAAGACAAAACTTCAAAGGGTAAAGATTCAATTCATCACAACAAAAGTAAAGAGGGGAGAAACATCATATGATCCATCTATGTTAACAAAGCCCATGATATAGATCACGAGGGAGAGAGAGATTAAACACATAGCTACTGGTACAAACCCTCAGCCCCGAGGGTGGACTACTCCCTCCTCATTGTGGTGGCCGCCAGGATGATGAAGATGGCCACCGGAGATGATCCCCCCTCCGGCAGGGAGCCGGAACGGATCTAGATTGGTTTTCGGTGGCTACAGAGCCATGCGGCGGCGGAACTTCTGATCTAGGTTTACCCCGAAGGGTTTTGGAATATTTGGGAATTTATAGTGTAAAGAAGGGGTACGGGAGGCCACCGAGGTGGGCACAACCCACCTGGGCCCGCCAAGGGCTTGGCGCGCCCTGGTGGGTTGTGCCCCCCTTGGGGCACCCCCAGGTGCTTCTTTGGCCCATCGGGAGTCTTTTGGCCCATAAAAAATCTCCGCGGAGTTTCGCGATGTTTGGACTCCGTTTGATATTGATTTTCTGCGATGTAAAAAACAAGCAAAAAACAACAACTAGCACTGGGCACTGGGTCAATAGGTTAGTCCCAAAAAATGATATAAAGTTGCTATAAAATGATTGTAAAACATCCAAGAATGATAAAATAACAACATGAATACTTCATAAATTATAGATACGTTGGAGACGTATCAACTACCACATAATTTAGAGATGACGATAAAAATATGATGTACAATATTTCATTTCTTAGTGTTGGCCCTGATAACTAGATAAATATGTGGTGAGAGATATCGTTGCTAAGATACCATCTCTTAACTTAGAGGAGGAACTGATGCGGCTTGAAGCTACATCGGTATTTCCCCAAGAGGAAGGGATGATGCAGCACAGCAGCGGTAGGTATTTCCCACAGTGATGAGATCAAGGTTACCGAACCAGTAGGAGAACCAAGCAACACTACATAAACAACACCTGCACACAAATAACAAATACTCGCAACTCGACGTGTTAAAGGGGTTGTTAATCCTTTTCGGGCAATAGCGCCAGAAATAGGCAAACGGACGTGAGAGGGTTGTAAATATTGGTAGATCAAACGCCAAATAAAATAAATTACAGCAAGGTATTTTTGTGTTTTTGGTTTAATAGATCTGAAAATAAAAGCAAATAAAATTGATCGCAAAGGGAAATATAATAAAGAAGAGACCCGGGGGCGGTAGGTTTCACTAGTGGCTTCTCTCGAGAAAAGATAGCAAACGGTGGGTGAACAAATTACTGTTGGGCAATTGATAGAACTCAAATAATCATGACGATATCCAGGCAATGATCATTATATAGGCATCACGTCCAAGATTAGTAGACCGACTCCTGCCTGCATCTACTACTATTATTCCACACATCGACCACTATCCAGCATGCATCTAGTGTATTAAGTTCATGGAGAAATGGAGTAATACAATAAGAATGGTGACTTGATGTAGACAAGATCTATTTATGTAGAAATAGACTTCATCTTTTTATCCTTAGTAGCAACGATACATACGTGTCGGTTCCCCTTCTGTCACCGGAATCAAGCACCGTAAGATCAAATCCACTACAAAGCACCTCTTCCCATTGCAAGATAAATAGAACCAGTTGGCCAAACAAAACCCAAATATCAAAGAAGAAATACGAGGCTATAAGAAATCATGCATATAAGAGATCAAAGAAGACTCAAATAGATTTCCACCCGGTATTGGGAAGCTTTGAGAAGATTTTCTATTCACTGGTTTTTCTGGTTCTCGTCCGGGTATTTTTCTATTTTTTTTCTTTTTATTCCCTTTCTGTTGGTTTTACTGTTTCCTTTTTTTCCTTTCTTCTTTTTTAAATTCATGCACATCTAAAGTCTAAGCAATTTTTTAATTTGTGATTTTATAAAATTTATAATATGTATAAATTTCACATAATTTTTTTAAATTTATCAATATTTATTCAACTCGCGTACATTTTGATAATTCTTGAAAATAACTAAAACCCGTGATATTTTTAGTTCCAAATGAAATATTTTTGTAAAATGATGAACATTTTTAGAAATTGAAATAAATAAATAAAATCATGCTCATTTTATATTCATGAATATATTTTGAATCCGAGATCATTTTTTTGATTTCCTGAACATTTTTCAACTTCATATTTTTTTCTATTTGTGATTTATTCATTTTTGAAATTTTGTAAATATAGAGAAAAGAGAAAAATAGGCTGAGAAAAAAAACAAGAACCCTGTATGTGTGTTCTTCGTCCGAGAAAAACAAAACACGTATGTATGTACTAGCAAAAGAGTCCGCTCATTGCAACAGGCAAAAAAAATATACCACACTCCCCTAACTGAATAATCATGACTAAAGACCCCTAATAGGTCCATGTCCTTTATTTCAACACATGGCATCCTATCCGTGTTGTCACTTATCTTCCTTACCACCCTCGCTGACGATGACCTCGGTGATCACACAATCACAACGAATGTTGTCAATCCTAATGTGCCTCTCTCTCGGTATGCATGTGTGGTTATAGATGGTTTTCTGTCTCTAATCTTTGTTTTAGTGAGGTGTTTATTTCTAATTCAGATGAGCACCGCTATGAAAGAAAGACAGGTCATGCACTATTAGTTAAGGTTGAACCCTAAATAGCACTTTTAAATTGGTTAACAGGTAAAATAACATCATACTCATATTCTACACATTTTTCTAATCAAATTATGTATATAACATGTTAAAATTTGTAGTTATGGTTTAAAAGATATGAATATTTTTAAAAAACATTTGATATGTAGTGCGGGTTGATTAACCACAATATGATAGAGTTTCCTGCAAAAGTGAAAATCAGACTTAAAATTGGCATGCGAATTGATTACGAGAAACATCAGGGGATTTCTACAAAAGCCAAAATCGGACTTGAAACTGGGCAACTAGTTGATTATCAAAACTTCCGAGAGTTTTCAGCAAAATAGCATGATGGATCACCCTTTATTAGTAGGTATAGATAGATATAAATATAGATATAACCAGGCAATGACCATTTCGCTTTTTCTTGTTCAATTCAGGTCCTCTTGGCTATTGCGTTATGACAAGGAGGGACGGTGCTCCTGTTTGGACGCTAGGGCTATGTGTCGCTCGTACGTGCGGACGACTACGGGGCTACCCATTAGCTGTTTCATTCTTCCCTTAAAACAAAAAGCTGTTTCATACGATGCCTTCGCACACTCGCATCGGGTTGCAGCGTTCAGTTGGTTCAGTCTGGTTTTCATTTCTTTTTCTTGTTTTCTGTCTGTTTTTCCCTGGTTTTCTTTGTTTTCTCGCTGATATTCTTTGGTCTTCATTATACTTTTGATTTTCTTTGTTTTTTCAACGGTTTTCTTCTCTTTTTTCTTCTTCTTTATACTATGGTTTTCTTCTTGATTTTTTATATTCACTTGTCGTTTTGTTTGTTTGCCGGTTTTCTGGTTTCTATTTTTTCAACACAAATATACTTTTTCATACATATTGTATATTTTTGTATTCACGTAAAATATATTTTTATACATGTTTAATAGTTTTTAAATATATGTTTAACATTTTATGAAAAAAACATTTTTGAATATATTTTTCACATACGTGTTAGTGCTAAATATTTTTTGAATATTAGTTGAACCATTTATGTATGATAAAAACATTTTTCTAAACTATACAACATTTTTTTTGTACATTGTACTCTTTTTTGTTAAAAAATTTACGAACACTTTTTTGTAAATTGTGAAGTTTTTTAACTATGACGCAAATTATTTTTGAATGTTAAAATCTTTTCTTTAATTACATGAACATCTATTAATATTTGTATAAAATTTTATAATTGTCAAGAAAATTATTCGTACTTATGATTAACATTTTTAGTATACATGATTAACATTTTGTACTTTGTACATTCACATTTTTCCTTTTTGGTATAACATAGAAATCTATGCATGCCTAACATTTTTATATGCATGGTTAACATTTTTTTAAAATTAGGTAAAATGTGTAAATGCATATATATATATATATATATATATATAGAAACATTATCTGGTAACAACCCTACATGCTGTTTGAGGATAGGTCTCATTATGATCACGGGAGAGTCGCCGGGAACCGGCTCTCGGTGTCTAACCCTAGAGATTGTTTCTTGCCCCTCTTGGGGTGCCCCGCCCCTCCTTATATAAGCTGAAGGGGCGGGTTACATGTAGAGTCCAACTCGGACTTAAGACTTAACCTTATTTTGACGTCTTACCATGGGCTTCTTAACGTCTTGGGCTTCTTACAATCTAGCTTACGATCTGGCTTACCATCTGGCTTACCATCTGGCTTATGATCTGACTGACCATCTGGCTTACCGTCTGGCTTATGATTTGGCTTACCACATGGCTTACCGTCTGGCTTAACATGTGCCGGGTTACATGACTATGTCTGCCGGGTTACAATGCTCAACTGTTCCCGCGAGCTTAACCTACTTAACTATTCCTGCCGGCTTATAGTCTGCCGGGTCATCAATGAAACATCCAGTCCCAGTCGGGTCATACTGCGGGGTATATCCCCGACATTAGCCCCCAGTTTAATTTGGATTCATCCATGTTAAACTGATCCTGTAAAACAACACAAGAACAATTTTGACAGATTATGCTCCGAGTTAAAAAGCTCTTGTAAGCCGGCATCTGATCATCCTTAATTCCTTGGTATTCCCTTCTTCTAGAAAATCCGGGTCAATAAGCCAACTTCATAATCAATTTGCTGACGTTGGTTTCTCACAGAGAAAGACTGAAGAATAATTCATTTGACTCATCTCCCAATGTTTAAAAATATAGGTCTTGAAATACTCATGTGACCTTCAACCGACTTAAAAATGTAGAACTCCATTATATGCATATCACTTTTAGCTCCCCAAGTGCCGGGTCATTATGATATAATGAGCAGGGACTTTGTAAATATGATCATGTAAACCTGAGCAGCAACGTGTAGCCTCCAAGGGCCGGCTCGGTAAGATAATACTGAGCTGGGACTTTGTATATAATTCATTAATGATAACATCATATGATGTAATCTCCACCATGGGGCTTGAACCCACGTCCATAAGGTTAAGAGCTTTGTACTCTACCAACTGAGTAGTGGACCTTTCAATATAATGAACTGAGGCTTGTATACCTTGAATTTTTGACATGAGCAATTGGTAGCCCCCAAGGGTCGTCTCATTACAATGGGATGAGTCGGGTCTTCAATAAGTTGGTCAAACAATGACTTTACATTAGCCCCCAAGTGCCATGGTGCATGCTGGCATTGGCATGGGACTTACATATTTGATGTGATCTCAATTTGAATAATGTAGCCCCCAAGTGTCGGGTCGTAAGCCTGCAGCGACTCGGGACTATTCCCTCCATTGTGAAAATAAATCATGTCCATTAATAAAATAATAATCATTGCGCTAAAGCGACTTTGAAGACCTCCATCAAAATATTGGCTATTGATAACCATAATAGAAATCCAGCCATGTTGGCTATTAAAGATTTGAATAATAGTATAATCCGGCTTGGAAAACCGGTTCCTGTGATATTGAATCATACTGCCGGTTTAAGATACCTGTGCAGTAAGGGTGATAACCCAATTTTTAGAAGCCAAAAACTTCCAAATGTTTATGATTGTCATATATGGCGACTTATCATCCAAAGTCAAGCCGGGTTAATCGAAACCACACATATATGCTTCAAATATGAACAAAAAGGTCTCAAGATAAAACCAAAGATTGTTTTCAAAAAACTTAAACCAAAAAGAAAGAAAAATCGAGGCTTCTGATTCGAATACGATCAGAAAACCGTCCCAAAGGGGTTAAGCTAAGATTTGAATACGATCATATAGCCCCCAGTGGCTTTGACGTTGCCGATCAAGAGGGTACCGACAGCTATGTTCTCTTTGGTTCGAATGCGACCTATGTTCGAACAGGAAGCCCCCAAATGACCTTGAGAGTTGTTTAACGACGCTGATTCGAATACGATCCACGTCGGTTCTCAAAGGGGGTTGAACTATGATTCGAATACGATCAAGAAACCCCTCAGTGAGCTCGGCAGTGTGCCGATCAAAAGGGTACCGACAGCTATGTTCTCTTTGGTTCGAATACGACCTATGTTTGAACAGGAAGCCCCCCAGTGATCATATAAATTTTTTGCCATCGCGCCGATCAAGAGGGTACCGACAGCTATGCTCGATGAGCAAGAAGCCCCCAAGTGACCATAATAAGATAAGCCGTAAAGCAGGATACCCATGTTTGAACCGCGCATCATGGCATCAAGTTCTTTTTGGCAACCTTTAATTTTCCTTGAGCCGGATGTTTGAACCGGATTTGAGAGCTTCAAAGCTTTGCGGGAGAGAGATGTCTCTTGAACCAAATTTTAAGCCGGAATCTTTATTTTGAACCGACAATCTTCTAACGGCCTTTAAATTTTCATCAATATGGCGGTGTCCTCCGGAACCGGGCTATCATTCCCTCCAATGACCCGGAATTCCCGAGTCATGTCATTGTAGCCCCCCGAGTCTTAAAACGACTCAAGGAGTTGGCTTAAGATTCTCCGTAGTTGACTGTGATATAGACCGGTTTAAGTCCTGCATGGGAGAACTTGCAAGCCAAAGTAATTGCTCTTTTAAAGAAAATAATATGAAATATAAAATATACTGGATGGATTTCACCTGATATGCCAGGCTAGTGATTATCCACCGCAGAGTTGATGATCACCATGGTGAAGCTGAAATCAATCACGGGTGAGCCATCCGCGGCAGTGTGAGCCAGTGCGGACGGGCGAGTCAACCACGTCATGTTGATGTAGCTGGGGCGGCAATTTGCACACATATTCATCGAGCAGCACGGCATGGATAAACGCTGGTGCAAAGATAATGTTTGGCACACACCCCTTTGCGACACCTTTGTAATGAATAGTGGTCTTGCGAGAGAAATACCACGAACCCAAAGTAATTTCTCTTAAAAGAATAAAAACATGTATTAATGAAATTCATAAGAAAAATAGCACCTGGTATTTTTTGTTGGATGACCGTGCTGAATAATGCATAACACCGCTTTGACTTTTGACAGAAGAATTTCTCTGATGTATGTAAGAACAATGATTGGAGACTGAAATCTGCCAACACGTCTCATTTGGTTCCTTGGAAATCATGCCATGTTGAGAGGAGCGATAATACTGATTCTCCTGTCTTCAAATGCCCAGGATGATTGAGGTCTCTTTATATAGCTTCTTTTGACCGCGACTTACTTGATTGTGAAATCTTTCATGTGAACAGTGGCAGGAGTGACTGATGGAACTTTGCTTCTGCCCCACTGTTGCTTTTTATCCTGACGTGCATGTGTAGCAGACTTCTATTTGTTTTCCTCATCCTCAGGATATCCACGCAGATTGATAAACCAGTCTTTCCAGCATCAAGCAATATACAAGTGCCGAAAATTATGATGCTTGAGTTTATGTTGTAGACAGTCCGGAACCGGCTCACGGCTGTGAAGAAGATGACTGTGAGGCGGCATCGAAGTTGACTTGGAAAAGAGGCGGGACTATCCGCGACCCGGATCCAGACCCGTGGCCATCTTTTCGCCGAAGGGGCCGGCGACGGCGACTTGGACGACGGCGGCTCTGCCGCGGGCGACTCGGGCAACGGCGGCTCTGCCGCGGGCGACTCGGGTGACGGCGCCGGTGACTCGGATGACGGCGGCTCTGGCACGGGTGACTCGTGAGCCGGCAACGGCGACTCGGATGACGGCGGCTCTGGCACGGGCGACTCGTGAACCGGCAACGACGACTCGGATGACGGCGGCTCTGCCGGTGGTGAGGCAAACCACGACGGGGCGGAGCAAGGTTTGAGTGGGGGGTGGCTTGAGGCGAAAATACTGGTAGTCACTGCGTGCCCTGGCGCCGGAGGCAGCCAGCCGGGGCAAGGCTAGCTCGACGTGGCCCCGGGTGCGTGTCCTCGTCCCAGTTCGTGTCCGGGTCGTAGTAGCTGAAATAGAGTCGATGGCGACTCTCGCAGCTGAGGCGATGGCTGAGGCACAGCCGGCTCCCGGATGTGGCTCCTGGCGGCTCAGAGCCGGACGGCGGTTCTCCAGTGAAGCGCGGCGGGCCAGGCAAGGTGACGGCGGCTCACGGAGGCGTCTTGACGACCCGGAGGCTGCAACGAGGGTGTTCCGGTGAGTCGATGAAGTGCGCTCACCACAACGTCTGGTTGAAAAGACGCGGCCGTGGCCGGTTCGGCGCGGCGAGCGACTCTGAGCAGTGCGTGGGCGAGGCCGCGAAGACAGGGCAATTCGGGGCCGGCCACAACCGAGAAGGCGTCTTAAGCAGCAGAAACGGCGACTTCGTGCGGGGCCGCGAAGGCGAGATGAGGTGCCCGACGAACAGTGGCTCGTAGGTGCTTGGTGACTTTAGTAGATGTGAGGCGGCCACACCCGCGGCTCAGCACGGGGATGATCCGGCGATTCAATCGCAGCGGGAACAACACTGCGGGCATGTGGCGAAGGGGGTGGCAAGGCCGGCGACTCAGGCAACGGTGACCTGCCGCGGAACCACTGGCCACAACAGCAGAGGTTGAGGCGACTCGTGGTCGTACGATGAAGACACGCCGGCGAGGTGGCGATTTGCGGCAGGCGCCTTGGACGCATCAAGCGACTCAGGTGGAGGCGCATCGTGTTGGGGAACGTAGCAGAAATTCAAAATTTTCTACGCATCACCAAGATCAATCTATGGAGTTTACTAGCAACGAGAGGGAAGGAGTGCATCTACATATCCTTGTAGATCGCGAGCGGAAGCGTTCAAGAGAACGGGGTTGATGGAGTCGTACTCGTCGTGATCCAAATCACCGATGATCCTAGCGCCGAACGGACGGCACCTCCGCGTTCAACACACGTACGGAGCAGCGACGTCTCCTCCTTCTTGATCCAGCAAGGGGGAAGGAGAGGTTGATGGAGATCCAGCAGCACAACGGCGTGGTGGTGGAAGTAGCGGGATTCCAACAGGGCATCGCCAAGCGCTGCGGGAGGAGGGAGATGTGTCACGGGAGGGAGAGGGAGGCGCCAGGGCTTAGGTATTGCTGCCCTCCCTCCCCCCCCCACTATATATAGGGCCAAGGGAGAGGGGGGCGCAGCCTTGGCCCTTCCTCCAAGGAAGGGTGCGGCCAGGGAGGAGTCCTTCCTCCCCAAGGCACCTCGGAGGTGCCTTCCCCCTTTAGGACTCTCCCTTTATCTTATCTCTTGGCGCATGGGCCTCTTGGGGCTGGTTCCCTTGGCCCATATAGGCCAAGGCGCACCCCCCATAGCCCATGTGGCCCCCCCGGGGCTGGTGGACCCCCGGACCCCTTTCGGCACTCCCGCTACAATACCGATAAAGTGCGAAACTTTTCCGGCGACCAAAATAAGACTTCCCATATATAAATATTTACCTCCGGACCATTCCGGAACTCCTCGTGATGTCCGGGATCTCATCCGGGACTCCGAACAACTTTCGGGTTACCGCATACTAATATCTCTACAACCCTAGCGTCACCGAACCTTAAGTGTGTAGACTCTACGGGTTCGGGAGACATGCAGACATGACCGAGACGACTCTCCGGCCAATAACCAACAGCGGGATCTGGATACCCATGTTGGCTCCCACATGCTCCTCGATGATCTCATCGGATGAACCACGACGTCGAGGATTCAATCAATCCCGTATTCAATTCCCTTTGTCTATCGGTATGTTACTTGCCCGAGATTTGACCGTCGGTATCCCGATACCTTGTTCAATCTCGTTACCGGCAAGTCTCTTTACTCGTTCCGTAACACATCATCCTGTGATCAACTCCTTGGTCACACTGTGCACATTATGATGATGTCCTACCGAGTGGGCCCAGAGATACCTCTCCGTTTACACGGAGTGACAAATCCCAGTCTCGATTCGTTCCAACCCAACAGACACTTTCGGAGATACCTGTAGTGCACCTTTATAGCCACCCAGTTACGTTGTGACGTTTGGTACACCCAAAGCATTCCTACGGTATCCGGGAGTTGCACAATCTCATGGTATAAGGAAATGATACTTGACATTAGAAAAGCTCTTAGCAAACGAACTACACGATCTTGTGCTAGGCTTAGGATTGGGTCTTGTCCATCACATCATTCTCCTAATGATGTGATCCCGTTATCAACGACATCCAATGTCCATGGTCAGGAAACCCGTAACCATCTATTGATCAACGAGCTAGTCAACTAGAGGCTTACTAGGGACATGGTGTTGTCTATGTATCCACACATGTATCTGAGTTTCCTATCAATACAATTCTAGCATGGATAATAAACGATTATCATGAACAAGGAAATATAATAATAACCAATTTATTATTGCCTCTAGGGCATATTTCCAACACATCGTGATGGTGCACGGGAGCCTGGTACGACGACTCCTGGCAGAGAGGCAGCATGAGGCCGAGCGACGGCACGATGGTCGCGATGCGGAGGAGTCCGGGGCAGCACGAGGGAGGTCAACCCGAGGCGGCGGTTGAGGCTGATCGCAGATGCAGCGGCGGAGCGCCGGCGACGGGGATCGACCCGAGGCAGGCCGCTCCGAGGTGACTCGACGCGGAGGCAAAACCGGCGAGGCACGGGCGGCTCAGCTGTAGACGAACCGGGCATGAAGGTGGGGGTAGCTTTGAAGATGTGCAACCGGCTCAGCGCTGCTGCTGCTGAACGGGTGGAAACCCGCTTGCAGGCGTTTTGGTCACAGAGGACGCTGGGCCAAGGCGAAACATGGTGGCGGCCCGGCTTGACGCCAGGCGGCTTGAGCGTGACCGGCGACTCTGCGAGGTCGTCGAAGCCGTATAAGTAGAGATGGGCGGCTCTTTGTTTTTGGAGGCACACGCGGCAGAGACGGATGGTGGTCGGAAGCCGGCGGCGGCCTTTGGGTTGCTGGACCGCGCTCAGGCGGAGATGAAGCGGACCACAACCACGCCAGGCCGTAGCAGGAGGCGCCAGTCAAGACGGCGACTCACAGCGGCTCGACGTAGAAGCGGGAGACCCACTCGCAGGCGAGCCGGCGGTGCGGCAGCGGCTCTTCCTCTTCTCTTGAGGCGGGCGGCGGCTCGCAGACAAAGCGGTGGTTCGCACACGCGGTTCTCACCAGGCGACTCACGGGCAAGGCAGTCCGCAGGTACAGTGGTTGTACTTTGTGCGCTAGGTCAAGCATTTATCCTTATCCTGTTGTACGGGTTGAATCAGCAGAAAAACTAGTTGGTCCCGGCGACTTGCATCTGTACAAAACCCGTGTCGGTCTTGGCCTCTTGCACACGATGTTCCAAACATTGATCTGGCTTCGGATTGTTGTATATTGAAGGAAAAAAAACTAGTAGCTACGAGTTGATGCCCCTAGACTTGTAATTTGTCTGATCAGATTCCAACGGAAATTGACGGCATTAGCGATGTAGTGATTTGACAGTTTGATTGCTAGAGGCTGCGCACAACCCGCCAAGAGAACTTGTACGTGGATAAATTTCCCGTCGGTTTTAATAGATCGTAGGTGAAAACGCCGACGCGTGCACGACGCCTTAGCAGCGGAGGCACGCCTGGGTCCACCTCCGGGTCGTGGCCGGTCTGGCCAATCCGCGCCGTACACCCCTCATGATAGCCCAAGTTTACTTGTTTTTTGCAAAAGCTCTCCACACGTATCCTTCCCTCCACAAGGATTTTGTCCTGATCGCTCGGCGACACAGATGATTGAATTCCTGTCGATCTCGATGTTTCCGAAGGCACGATTCTGATCACAAGACAATGGATTTGTCGGCGCTGCTTCCAGGTTGTTGTGGATCCTTCCACCCCGACTCTCGTTCATCTCGGCGGGTTATAACCTTCTTATTATAAAATAGATCCCTTCAAGAACTCAACACCACCGTGCGTCTGGCCCCACGGTGGGCGCCAACTGTCGTGGAATTGTCACGGCAGATGTTCTAGTATCAGGACTTAGTCGCAAGGCCAACGCATCTATGTGGTAGCTTGAGAGGGGTTGAGCGGAATCGAGAGACGCAACACAAGACAAGGATTTAGACAGCTTCGGGCCCCGGGAAACATCATCCGGTAACAACCCTACATGTTGTTTGAGGCTAGGTCTCATTATGATCACGGGAGAGTCGCCGGGAACCGGCTCTCGGTGTCTAACCCTAGAGATTGTTTCTTGCCCCTCTTGGGGTGCCCCGCCCCTCCTTATATAAGCTGAAGGGGCGGGTTACATGTAGAGTCCAACTCGGATTTAAGACTTAACCTTATTTTGACGTCTTACCATGGGCTTCTTAACGTCTTGGGCTTCTTACAATCTAGCTTACGATCTGGCTTACCATCTGGCTTACCATCTGGCTTACCGTCTGGCTTACGATCTGACTTACCATCTGGCTTACCATCTGGCTTACGATCTGGCTTACCACCTGGCTTACCGTCTGGCTTAACATGTGCCGGGTTACATGACTGTGTCTGCCGGGTTACATGACTATGTCTGCCGGGTTACAATGCTCAACTGTTCCCGCGAGCTTAACCTACTTAACTATTCCTGCCGGCTTATAGTCTGCCGGGTCATCAATGAAACATCCAGTTCCAGTCGGGTCATACTGCGGGGTATATCCCCGACACCCTGGATGAGGAATAGTTATTCTTCACCCCCTCTATTTTACCACCAATGCCCTGTAATTTTACGTTCCGTAAGTTTTATCTTATTTCTGACTAAAAAGAGACTGTAAGAAAATATATAATCGCCGTAAAAATATTTTATGTTATGTAAAATTACAAACGTAAAAACATAGTGTAAAATATACATAAACTCTAAATTTTCTTGTCTTATGACCTATATTTTTATTTTTTTATAGCAAATTTTACGTAGTGAATCAATAAGAATGTAACTATTTGAATTCCAAATATAATTTAATTATGAAGTGATTGTAACGCTATTCTAAGCGTGAGTGTAGAATAGCTTATCCTACACCCCCTACTAACGCCATGTACAAAATCTAATAAAACGGTGTACACGATGTAGTAATTCGGAAAATATTTTTTTATTATCCATATTTATAATTTATTATATTTTTATGAAAATTACTATATTTTACATAGTGTGTTACCATATTTTATATGTACCATTACTGGGATGTAAAATAAGCTATTGTACACTCAGCCTTACATAGGCTGGACTATTCTGTTAGTAATAACAGAATAATATTCTGTTACCCTCACAAGTCCAGCCAAAAAGCCGCACCGGTGTGGTTGAAAATGAGCCACCGCCGCCGCTTCCTTCCCCCACGTCGGCGGTCTCTCTCCACCGCGAGCCGCCCTCCTCCTTCCCCGACGCCGGCCGCCTCCCTCCACCACGCGCCGCCGTCCTCCTTCCCCGACGCCGGCCGCCGCCCACTACCACGCGCCGCCCTCCTCCTTCCCCGGCGCCGGCCACCTCCCTCCACTACGCGCCGCTCCTCCTTCCCCGGCGCCGGACGCCTCCTAACACCACACGCCGCCCTCCTCCTGCCCCGGCGCCGGCCGCCTGCCTCCACCACGCGCCGCCCTCCTCCATCCCCTGCGCCGGCCACCTACATCCATCGCGCAGATCCCGCCGCAGCCCCAAAACCTAAACGGCGCCGCCGCTGTCGTCCCGAACAGGATCGACCCGCCGCTATCGCTCTGCTGCCGTGTACAACTGTACACGCGGTTCAACGCCTCAGCCCCAGGCCGTTCAATTCCTCGCCGGCCTGCGGCTCCTCCATGGACGCCTAGCTCCTCTACTAGAGCCACTGCGGCCGACGGCAGCCCATGGCGGCGGAGTTCGTTGCGTCCATCAGTCCAACCCCATGGCTTCAGGGTGGCCGATTTTTGTCGCGGCCGTCAGTTCGGACACCTGTGTCACTGCGTGCGTTGCTACCACGGCCATTTGCGTCACTACGTGCTCCGTCACCGGCCTCATGCGCACCGTGACCCCTGGCGCACTCCTTCCTCTCCCTGACGCTGCTCGTGCCCTCCCAGGCTTGATCTCCTGCTGCAGCGATGAGCTCCTGTACATTGCTGAAGTTTCGTACCTGACGGCACCAGCACGAGGATGCAGCAGCCAGGCTGGACCCCGGTTCGTGCCTCCCTCCCTCTCCCTTAGCTACATCATCACTGTTGCAGTGCTGCTGATTGATTTCTTGTAGTGAACTGTGATGCTCTACTGATGGAGAGAAGTTTGGGAAACTGCACAAATATTGGTATTTTGGGAGTTATGAATTTGGTGCTCCGTAGGTGCCTGCTGGTATATGCAAGTGAGGGCCAGCATTTTTTTCTTCAGATTCTTGTGTTTGTACAAGGGCTAAACGTATTTAGTTGTACAAATTGAAATTCCACATAATCCTCTGACTGCAAGTTTTACTTGTGACTTTGATGCTTCGTAGGTGCTTAAAAGTATTTAGGTGGGTGGTCCGACACCGCTGTGTCCAGCAGTCCAACACCGCCACCGGAGGCCGTTCACTGTCGCAATGCCTACTTTCGCCCGCGCCTCCTTCCCAGTCATCGTGAGGTACACCCTGCTCGAAATCTCTCTTCTCCATCTCCCGACGGTGAAGATCTCCGTGCCTCCTGTTTGAACTGACATTTTATTACTGCTTTGATTCAGACCTGACGGAACAAGGCAGAACCTCTCTCTCGTACGCAGTAATATTGCTCTCTCATCTCTCATCTCGTAGGCAGTAATATTGCTCTCTCATCTCTCATCTTGTAGGCAGTAATATTTTGATGAATGTGTTACAAAACAAATTCCGTATTGACATTCAGTAGCTTAGAGAGAGTAGCACAGAGAAACGTTGTTGTGTTGTGGATGACAAAGAACACATGTGACAGCAAGTCCAGGTATTACTACATGGGGAGTACAAAATTACTTTTACTGAGAGATCACTTGAATCCTTGATAGCTACTAGCCATAGGAACCTAACCCAGAAAAAATGTGCGAAAAAGAAACATTTTGTACTACCATTAGTCATCGATGGCGTGTAATGTTATATTTTCTTGCTTCCCTAGCGTTGAATTAGAATAGCATTTTCAAGAGCTGCATTAGCTCATTACTTATCTCTTGTACTGTTAATTTTATTTTCAAAACCAAACTTGTACTGGGTACATGAGTTCCGATAGTAGCTTCTCTTTGACAAATTTTACATAATCAAGCATTCTTGATGTGCTGCCTTTCTTCCAGATATATAGATTCAGTTTTGAATCCGATTCACAAATCAGACAATCATAATTCTATTGCCAGTTCTGAAACAAAGAAATGTTTGCGTAACAGTCCCATAAACAGCACCAAAACGAATCTCCATCCTTGGTAACTTGCTGGCTTTGATCTTCCAGGGCAGCATGAATGATCAGTACTCCCTTTAATCAATGCGCGCTCATCGAGCCATAGTAGCATCTCATTTGTCCTAAATTCTTCCACTCTCTGGAAACAAAGTCCCGGAATGGATGTGAATAGAGTATACTCCCATGGTTTTGCGAGGAATCGGACAATAAGAGTACCGTTCACTATGTATTTTATCATCAGTTAAAAAATAATCACAGAAAAAGTTCAATTTGTGTTATTGAAACAACTCAATTTATAAGTATTATATTATATGATAAGTGTGTTAGGAATAAGCAACTTGTATTCCCATGAGGCCATAGGCCGATATATATATACATGTACAGGTGTGGTACATATGCAGGAAACCCCTTATACTACGGGATAAATACAAAGGGGTATACATGACTTATATTATAACTCTAACACCCCCCCTCAAACTCATGGTGGAGGAACAACACTGAGTTTGGAGAGATAAAAGCCATGTTGTGCTCTAGTCTGGGCCTTCGTCAGAAAATCCGCCAACTGTAACTCGGAAGGCACATACTGAAGAGCAACGACCTGATCCTGCACAGCAGCGCGCACATAGAAAGCATCAACACCAATATGCTTGGTGAGCTCATGCTTCACAGGATCGCGCGCAATGCTAATAGCACCTGTACTGTCAGATAAGAGCATAGTCGGTGTAGTGACAGAAACACCAAGTCTTGAAGTAACCACCGTAACCAAGTCACCTCTGCCGTCAAAAGAGCCATAGCTCGCAACTCAGCCTCAGCACTCGAACGGGAAACTGCAATCTGTTTCTTCGTCTTCCAGGCAATGAGAGAACCGCCAAGAAAAACACAGTAAGTAGAAAGCGAACGGCGATCAGAAGGATCACTAGCCCACGTAGCATCCGCATAGGCCTGAAGCTGTAAAGAACTGGAGCTAGGAAAGAAGAGACGGTGAGAGATCGTGCCCCAAAGATATCGGAGAACACGAAGGAGATGACTATAATGAACCGATGTGGGAGCAGAAACAAACTGACTCAGAATATGAACCGGATAAGAGATGTCCGGACGAGTGACAGCTAGATAGACAAGACTGCCAACAAGATGACGATAACGCGTCGGGTCAGGAAGAGGGTCACCATCAGTAGCACGAAGGTGAACATTGAGCTCCATAGGAGTCTCAACAGTGCGCTCATCAGAGAGAGCAGCACGAGCAAGAAGATCCTGGATATACTTTTCCTGGGATATAAAAAAGCCATCAGAGGTAGAAGAGACTTCAATCCCAAGAAAATAGCGAAGAGGTCCAAGATCAGACATAAGAAACTGCTCACTAAGACGGGCCTTTACAAAGGCAATATACTCGGGGTCATCCCCAGTGATGACCATATCATCAACATAGAGAAGAAGAAGAGTCCGGCCACGAGGAGAAAGGTGAATAAACAATGCGGGATCATGAACACTTGCTGAAAAACCAGCAGTAGTGACCACAGAAGCAAAACGCTCAAACCAGGCGCGAGGGGCTTGCTTAAGGCCATAGAGAGAGCGACGAAGACGACACACCATGCCATCAGGAACAGAATACCCAGGTGGTGGCTGCATGTACACCTCCTCACGCAGCTCACCATTAAGAAAGGCATTCTTAACATCAAGCTGAGATATAGACCAGTGGCGTGCAGAGGCAACGGCAAGAAGTGTACGAATAGTGGTCATATGGGCCACAGGAGCAAAAGTCTCGTCATAATCACGACCATGCTCCTGCTGAAAACCACGAGCCACGAGACGAGCTTTGTGACGCTCAAGAGAACCATCGGAGCGAGTCTTAACTTTGTAGACCCACTTACAAGTGATGGGACGGACTCCGGGAGGAAGAGAAACAAGATCCCAGGTACCAGTGCGTTCAAGAGCAGCAATCTCCTCTGCCATCGCAAATTGCCATTCAGGATAAACAACAGCCTGATGGTAAGAAGTCGGCTCAAGAACAGCAGCACCAGCGGTGGGAAATCCAAAGCGATCAATAGGCGGACGAGGACGAGAACGCAAGCCATAAGTAGACTGAGAGGAAGAGGACGACTCAGCCAAGGAAGCATCCACAGGCCGTGAACGACGAGTGTAATGCTGAGGAAGAGATGGAACAAGAGAAGGAGGACTAGCCAAGGTAGAATCAGGAGGTGGCGACGAAGAAGTCATCGGAGATGAAGGTGTAGAATCCGGTGACATGCTAGGTGAGGAGACCGGGGAAGATGGTGGCGGTGAATCGACAAGGGGTGGAGAAGCAGAGGGAGTGGGATGAATAGGCACAGGCGCAACGGGAGTGATAGGGGAGTCAGGAAAAGTGAGAAAAGAGATATCCTCCACGGAAAAGACCGAGGAAGATGGGCGTGGGTAAAAAGGACGAGACTCATCAAAAGTCACATCTCGAGAGATACGCATCCGACGACTGACAGGATCCCAACAACGATAGCCCTTATGCTCATCACTGTAGCCTAAGAAGACACACTCAACAGACTGAGCGGTCAGTTTGGTGCGTTCGTGAGGGGCAAGAAGAACATAGCAAACACAACCAAACAAGCGAAGCATCGAATAATCGGGAGAGCGATCAAACAGACGCTCAAAAGGAACGCCACCCTGCAAAGCAGCGGATGGCTGAAGGTTGATGAGATAGACAGAAGTGGAGATAGCCTCGGCCCAAAAATGAGGCGGAAGAGAGGCGGCGATCATCATAGCACGAGCCGTCTCAAGAAGGTGACGATGCTTGCGCTCAGACACACCATTCTGAGCATGAGCACCAGGACAAGAGAACTGGGCAAGAGTACCCTGCTCAGCAAGGACACCACGCAACATCTTAGAGATATACTCACCAGCGGAGTCAGCACGAAAAACACGAATGGGTGAAGAGAACTGAGTATGAACCATGGCAGCAAAACGCTTATAAATAGACAACACCTCACTACGTGAAGTCATGAAATAAAGCCATGTGTAACGAGAAAAATCATCGATGAAAATAATATAGTATTTATGACCACCTTTCGAAGTGAAAGGAGCCGGACCCCATACATCAGAATGGACTAAATCGAAAGGACGCTGAGACACTGACTCACTATGAGAATATGGTAGCTGAATCTGCTTGCCAAGACGACTACCCTGACACTCTAAAGAGACATCTCCTGAGACAGACCCCAGAAGACCTCGACGAACTAAAGACGATAATCGAGAACCACACAGATGACCAAGTCGATGATGCCACTGCTTGAAGGAACCAGTAACAGAAGCGACAGCAGCGGAGGAACTGGCGATGGTGGTGGCAGCGGAAGGAACATGAAGCCAGTCCAACTCCCAAAGACCCTGAGAATCACGGCGGCGAGGGCCAGCCCCAACCAGAGTGTGCGTGCGACGATCCTGAACAGAACAAGAGTCAACATCAAGGATGACACGACAACCAGAATCAGTAAGTTGACCGGCAGAAAACAGATTCATGGTAAGTCGAGGAACATGAGCAACATCAGGAACAGAATAAGGAGTAGAAAGATGGCCTCTACTAGCAACAGAAAGTGGAGTACCATCAGCAGTGAAGACATGAACGGGAGAATCCAGCGAGCGAAGAGAAGACAAAGCGGAAGAATGAGAAGACATATGAAAAGAAGCTCCAGAATCCAGAACCCATGGGGATGTACCTGACTGTGTAGAGGGCGGGTGCTCAGTGCGGGAAGCATCAGTCACAGAACCAGCAGTACCCGTCGAGGAAGAACCTGAAGCCGCGAGCAGACGCTTAAGTCTCAGAATATCCTGCTCGGTCAAAGCAATGGCTGAAGCTGGCGAGGGAGATGACGAAGTCCCTGAGGAGGATGATCGCGCCTTGCGCAGGTGTTTCCGCTTTGTGTAGCACTGGGACTCAATATGACCATCATTGTTGCAGTAGTCACAATGTGAACGGGGCCGACCGGAGCCGCCAGAAGGAGTGGGCAAGAGCGGCGGAGCACTCGAGCGAGAATGAGGCGGTGCAGCAGGTGGAGTGGAAGAAACCCGAGTAGCGAGCACCGAGGGAACCTCCAGCAAACCAGCACCGCGTAGGCGAGTCTCCTCAGCACGAATCTCCGAAAGCGCCTCCATGAGAGAAATACGGCCACGAGCAAGCAACTGAGCACGCCGGGGCTCAAACTCCTTACGGAGCCGAGACAGGAACTCGTAGACGCGATGAAACTCCAAATCGGCCTGGACAGCCTGGCAGCAGGGGCAAGTACGACAACCAGCACTGCGGAGAGAATCAAGCTGGCGCCAGATAGCAGAACTCTGTGCATAAAAGTCATCAACAGTAGAGTCACCCTGCTGAAGAGCATGCTCCTGACGAACCACAGACAGGTATAAGGCATCACCAGAGGGCTCATAGCGCTGACGAAGACAGGTCCACATCTGGAAGACAGTAGGAAGACCCAGAAACTCAGAAGCAAACTGAGGCAGAACACTAGCAGTGAGAACAGCGGCAGCACGAGCATCATCATCAAGCCACTGGGTGTAAACAGACAAAGCACCATGATACGTCTGAAGAGCCTCCTCATAAGCCAGGGCCCTCTCATCATAGGCACGATCAGCAGCCTCATCAGCAACCTTAGCCGCATCCTTGGCGGCCTGATTAGCATCCGGAGGAAGAACCAGTGGAGTCGGCGGAGTAGGGGCCACCGGAGGAACCGGACGTGGCGGACAGCAGACCTCGCCAGAAAGAACACCCCAGAGACGGATGCCACGCATGTGAATGCGCATGAAGCCAGCGAACTCGGTGTAGTTAGTACCGTCGAAGATCACCGGACAGCGAGGGACAGCGACAAAGCCCGAGGCAGTAGACATTTTTTTTTTTTTGCAAAGATCCGAACGAGGACAACGGCGCAGCAGACCGCAGACGGCAGCCCAGCCGATCAGGAGGGGATCGAACCGGCGGGAGGGGCTGGACGATCCAACTGGCGAGAGGGCTCGATCGGGAGCTGCCCGGGCACCTGGCGGAAGCAGAGGAGCCTGGCGGGGCGACGGGAAGGAGCCGCCCGGGCACCTG
>NC_057799.1:355776761-355784812 GCF_018294505.1 Triticum aestivum
GGGAGCGGCGGCACCCGGCGGACGGCTGGCGGGCAACGGGAACGGCGACACCCGGCGGACGGCAGCACCTGGCGGGAGGGAGAGGAGCCGGGCGGGCGCTGGCGGACGACGGACTGGAGGGCGGGCGACGGACTGGAGGGGCAGAGTATAGACGCCGAGACGGAGAAAAAATCGCGGCGGCGGCGGGACGGGATCGAGCACGAGTTGCGCGTGCGAAAAAGAGACCTAAAGCTCTAATACCATGTTAGGAATAAGCAACTTGTATTCCCATGAGGCCATAGGCCGATATATATATACATGTACAGGTGTGGTACATATGCAGGAAACCCCTTATACTACGGGATAAATACAAAGGGGTATACATGACTTATATTATAACTCTAACAAAGTGATGCATAGGGATGTTGCAACAGTTCGACTCACAGAGCTAGTAAGTTCGACGAAAAAACAGCACAAGGCATGTCAGTTCGCGCAGAGCATATCAGTCTTTCAGTTCGTGAGCTCATCAGTTCACCGATGGGATCCGCAGGTCAGCCCCTCATCTTCCACAAATTACTCTTCAGTCTTCTATGAGTATTACTTCAACTACTGACTGAAAATGTGTAGCTTGGACTGAAGTTTTAAAGATCTGATTCACTGCTTACCTGCCGCAGCTCCCAGGCGGTTCACAACCGCCGCCCTAGTCCGTTCATCACTGCCAATCGAGGCCGTTCGACAACGCAGCGTTGAGGTCGGTCAACGACGCAATGGTCAGAGTCTCTTTCTCTCTCGCTCTCTCTCTATTTTTGTTCTACCTGTATGAAGTGTTTCCTGACTTTTCTTGGCTTTGCCTCTTCTTAGCCTCCGGTTTTTTGATTTGGAGACTGAAGGAGTGCATTTAATGTGCTGACCACTTAATATACATGGTTGGCAGGATCACTAGTATTATTTATGTTCTCAAGATATGAGAGACAAATCTTTAGTGGAATGTTCGTATGATTGTGGCTGGTTGGAGTGTATGGTCTGGTGGAAATCATGCATATTATTTGCTTATGACATGATGTATATATATACTGTTAGAAGTTCTAGTACATATATTACAAAAATTCACTGATACAAAATGTATCAGTTCATTATGTGTAGCACATGTTTAACACATATAATTACGAAACAGTTACTTGAACTATATAAGAGTTAAGCTTTTACTTGATTTTCAGTTCAAATTTTGCGTTCTTTTCAGTACATCAACTTTAATGTGTAGAACATCGAGGAAATCCTGAAAAATTATATGTGCACTCTACTTATTTTATTATGCTTACAAGAATTCAGCCCTGTTTGCTTATGTATGGTACTGAACTGACCATGTTGTGTTGTCGCTAAATCTGAACTTGTGTTCACCTTATGTATTACAGTGGCCATGGATGCGCCCAACGAAGGACAGCGAAAGGCAAAAAACAAACTAGTGCAGCTGCTTGCCTCCACTTCATATCCCATACCAGAAAACATCCGTCGGCCCCTCTGTTTTCTTAAGTAAGTTTTCATCAAAAGACCTTAGAATAGCAAGTAGAAGTTTGAAAAAAGGACCTACATCAGTTCAACCGCAGAAAGATAACAAGTCCATGAGATGATCTATAATTAAGTTCAAAATTGCTACATGGTTAATGTATTTAACATCAAGTCCATGTATTACTACATGAGACTACATCAGTTCTCAGGAATTCTACTTCAGTTCAATTCTCAGGAATTCAAGTCCATGCGCCGCCCGCACATCCATCCACCGGCGCCGCCCCCGAACCCAGTCACCGGCGTCGGCCGCGGACCCAACCACCGCCGCCGCCCTCGGACCCAGCTACCGCCGCCGCCCCCCGGACCCAGCCACTGCCGCCGCACTCCGACCAGCCACCTCCGCCGCCCCCAAACCTATCCACCTCCATGGGCAACTGTTGCCGGCACTCTGCACCCACCCCCCCTCCGCGCACCCAGCTCCCGCCATCCGACGCGTTGCTTCCAACTTGCGCGGCCGGGAACCAGCCCCCGTCGCCCCTCCGCACTACTTCCTCCCATGCCCGTCCTGGTATGGCGGTCACGCCAGTCCAGCTCTTCCTCCCTTCTCCGTCCGAGCTCTCCTGCCATGCTCCTTCACGCACGAGCTTCTGCCAGCACCAGTGCACGCCGCTACACTGGTTCTTTTGGGGTTCATTCATCTGATTTTATTTTGTTTCCTATTATACTAGTTCAGATGAGGTTCCTTGCTGCCTGATGGATATTTGATAAAGGTAGTTGTCCTCAGTGTTCCTATTTGGCATATGCAAGTTGTTTGATGTAATGTGCATGAGAAAAATCATCTTCTGTATGTGGACTGACTGAAAAGTTGTGCTGCACTTTTGTATTTTGGTGATGTAAGTCAACAAGAGATCGATGTGTGTGGTGACAAATTGCAGAATTTCGAGTCGGACAATTGCAAAAATTCAGAGGAGACAACGCGGGAAGTTCAAAGAAAATTCGGACTTGTGCAGTGGTGAAGGAGGAAGCAGCAGTGCCGCCGGGTCCAGGATTCCAGGTAGCTGCGCTCCCCCTGCACCCTTCCCCTGGATCCCTAGAAAAGCTCAAATGTCTTAGAACAGATAGTTCAACTTGTTTCGACGGCATCTACCACAGATGGCTTGCATTTTGTGCTCCGTGGGTGTTTGTTCTTATTCCTGAAAGAAAGAAAAAAATGTATTATGTTAGTTTGTTGTTATGGACAGTATAGGTGCAAATTATTGTGTAGTACATGTGTCCATTGATGTGTTTGAATCCCTTCAGTTCACTTTGATTCCTACAGGTGGTTCAACGTGTCGAGCGGTAGCAGCGCTTGCTCCCAATGGTTGCCCGCGCAAGGAGGATACAGGGATGTTACATTGCTGGAGGAGCAGTAGCATGTAGTAGCTAGCTGAAGAAAAGGTATTGTCCTGTAGCTTTGGTCTTACCTAGTATGGATAACATTTTTATGGAAAACTTGCTATTTCCCTGGTGCGCTAACATGATGTGTTGGAATATCAGCCAGCGGCCTGCTCTGGCCATGCCGCACCACCACTGGCACGTCCACCATGGTTGCTGGCAGCCGTCCAAGTTGAGCGCTGATGGGAGTCCTTAGCGTGCTTCAACGACACTCTCATATCAATCTCTCTCTTTCTTTGCTCCTGCTATTAAAATGTGTAGATGTGCTGCTTTGCTAATTGAGTAGTTGGGAAGATGTGAAAAGAACATGCTCTCTAGGTGTGTGATTATTCCTGTGAGCACAAATGTATTTAAATGTTTATTTTGTGCTTCAGCTTATGCTTTTGGGCAGTACAAATACATCTTAAAAAATAAGTAGATGCGGTCTTATAGAACTCTAATTGTTGTTGGATGCTATTCCAAATGCCAATGATCATGCAAAACGGTTATTGCTAGAATCTAGATGATATGTAATGTAGTTACCATAGTTTCACCCTATTTTTATGGTTCTAATTATTGTTGCATAAGTCTTTAAAAGAAATGTTTGGTAAATGTTTGTGATCATTGCTTGTAGGTATTCGTATGAACATTAAAATAATGGCTTTTCTTGTAGGAGGTTCAAAGATTGTCGTGGAGCAAGTTCAAGAGATTAGTTTGGTGAAAATAATGTGATCTTTTGGTCAGGATTTTGCATGATCCATAGCCATCAGGCGAGCAGTTCAAGGCCTACTACGCGAGACGTCCATCGTCTTCTACCCATGATGAGCTTGTTGTCTCTATACATCTAGCATCGGAGTATCTCCTCCCCTTGCCGCACACACACGCCCGCGGTCGAGCTAGTGTTGTTTGTGATTGCTGGTCGTGACTATTACGTTGTCATTGGACAAATAATTTGTTCTGTAACTCTGTATTGATGGGACCTTCAGCATATATGGTGTTTAGAATTTGTTTGTAACTGTACTGCCGGGACCTTCAGCATATATGGTGATCTCAGTATTCTAATCTGTAGGCCAAAAATGGTGAACATTTAAACATCAGTTCGATTTAATAAAACCGAGAAGTTCTACTTTTGGTAAATAGCTGAACCTGGGTACAACAAAGTTCTACCATTAGTCATGGTGATTATCCATTAATGTGTACTATGTTTTTTTGTCAGTTTATGTGCTTTTTGTTTGTCAGGCCATGTGCAAGTTCGTTATCGGTTCATGGGTATGTGTGTAGGTAACCACTGCTATTGCTGCTAGGTACCGATCTGACCATGTATATGTTATTCATGTACATGTATTATATGTGTGAAAAAAATTCTATATATGATGAGATGATTGCTACTTCAAAGAAGGTATAGGTACATGACAGCTTGATGTGCATGCAAGAATAAAAAAATGGTTTGAATCAAAAATATTGATCAGTACGAATTAAAAACAATGATCAGTTTGAAAAATAAAAGATGGTTAGGTTTTGGTATTCTGTGACGTTGACGTCCAAGAGTAAACGTCCAAGTTCTACAACTGATTCGTCCAGATGGGACAAGGAGGTCAGTCCAGCAGGCGCATCTCAAGTGTCATGTCAGTGCGCCGCCCACCCGTCGCCATGCCTCTCCGCCGCATGTCGTGTCGTGCCGCCTTGCCATCAACCACCGTTGTGGCTCAGCCCTGTAGTGCTTCCATGATCACCACACGCAGCTTCCTTCTATCGTTGTCCTCGCCCTGCTCTCCTCAATATTGGCATTGCAAAAACACAACAAGTTCACAATTAAAAAAGTTGTAAGTTCAACACGACGTCCCAGATAAGTTTGAGAAAAAAGCTCAAACAAAATGAAACCTAATGAAAACTCAAATGGTAAAAGTTCAAGTTGCAAAACAAGAGAAGTCCAAAACATCTTGCAAGAAAATTGAGTTAAAAAACAAACACACGAAATTATTTCCTTTGTCCTCACCCTGCTCTCCTAAATATTGGCATTGCAAAAACACAACAAGTTCACAATTTAAAAAGTTGTAAGTTCAACAGGACGTCCCAGATAAGTTTGAGAAAAAAGCTCAAACAAAATGAAACCCAATGAAAAATCAAATGGTAAAAGTTCAAGTTGCAAAACAAGAGAAGTCCAAAACATCTTGCAAGAAAATTGAGTTAAAAAAAACAAACACACAAAATTATTTCCTTCAAAAAAATATCATTCAGTTCAACGATATAAACCATGCAAGTTCGGGGACTATGATACCCAAAAAACAGAGTGAAGTCTAGTATGTGAAAACATGCTCGGTACAAAACCATGCGAACATCAATGCAAGTACTCTTTTCTCGGAACCATTCAAAATTACTCTGAAAATACCTCAGTACAAACACACACATAGATCAGTACGAGTACTCTTTTTTTCGGACAGAAAAACAACACGATGAGTCTCACCGTATTTCAAAATTACTCTTAAAAGATGGGAGCAAGTACAAAATCATAAAGACATCTGTTCAAAGTATTCTTTTTTCGGAACCATTCAAAACTACTCTGTGAAAAATACCTCAGTACAAACATAGACATAGATCAGTACGAGTACTCTGTTTTTTATACACGAAAAAACAACACAATGGGTTTCACCTTATTCAAAATTACTTTTAAACGGTTTTGGAGTAGAGAAAACATTCAACATAACTAAGCTTCGCATTTTCGATAGCTATCTAACGGTATATTATTTGCCCCATTTCGACAAACTTTTAAAAAAAATTGCGTTAAGACCAATTTTAACCGTATTTGAATTTGTATTTAAACCGTAAGGAATTAGAAAAAACTTTCTATAGGCAAAAGTTGCGCATTTTCCATAGATTTCCAACGCCGTATCATTTGCGTTATTCCGACAAACCGTTTGCAAAAAAACAGTGAAAAACTTTTCGCCCAGAATTTCACCGTTTTTCAAATTACTTTTAAATCATACAGAATTTGAAAAAATAGTAGATATATGAAAGATGCGGATTTTCACAAGCTTTCCAACGCCATCTCATTTGCTCAATTCCGACAAACCGTTTGAAAATTAAATCAAAAATACGATTCGCGTTTTCGGTTTTAAAAAAAAAAGGTTTTTTCAAAACTGCTCTTAAATCATATTTTTTTTGCAAAAACAAATTATAAGATTGTAATGTGGATGTCAAGAGCTTTCCAACAATATATTACACGCCCCATTTCGACAAAAAATTGTAAAAAACTTGAACTAAAGAAGACGATTTTTAACAGCAACAGAAAGCATCAGTTCAACTACTCGAATTTTATCAGTTCAACCGCTTGAATTCATCAATTCAAGTAGGGTAACAGAATAATATTCAGATATATATATAATTTTGAAATATAAAAAACTAATTTGAAGAATAAACTAAAAACACGCATGATGTCATCTTAACATCAAAACCTTGTGATAATTGGTTACTGGGCCGGCCCAGTTCCGGCTCGTTGCAGTGAGCCGTTCCTAAGGGTCGCGGCGGGCGGCACGAGATCTTCTGTTTGAGGCTTGTTAGTCCAGCAGGAGATCGAACCCATGACGTCCCACTCGGGAAGTCTATAGAACCTAACCAGTTGAGCTGATAACTTCTACTGGTTTGGAAGCAGCGCGAGGATTTAAAGTACCGAACAACTTTTGAAAATTTCCGAACAACTCCAGAAAATTTAGAACAAAAATAGAAAAAGTGACAAACACAAAACCCCTTTTAAAACCATGAACAATTTTTAAAATTCAAACAAACTTTTCAAACATGAACAATTACTGAAAAGTTGAACACAATTTTCGAAATTTCAAAAAGAAGAGTTTTTAAAAAAATATACATTGAACATATTTGTAACATATGTTGAACAATTTTTAAGTACATACTGAACATTTTTTTGATATATCCTGAACAAATTTAAAATATACATTGAACATTTCTGTAATGTACGCTGAACAATTTTAGAATACATACTGAACATTTTTGTGATATATCCCAAACAAATTTAAAATACACATTGAACATTTATGCATCTTGAATAAGTTCGAGAATATGAAAAACGGAATCTGGATGCTTGACACTGGTTCGTGGAGGGAACTTTGTTCTGGATCGATGACATTGTAGCGGCGCTCTGATTGGCTGGGTACGATTTGACTTCTCTCAAGAAAACACTTTGTACAATATAAAAATGTTTAGATGCTCAAAAAAGTTTATGCATCTTGAATAAGTTTGAGAATATGAAAAAGTTCATGAACTCGAAGAATGATAATGAATTAAAAAAATTATGAATTTTAAAAATGTTTCTGTATTTGAAAAAAGTTCATGAATTTGAAAGAAAGTTCATAGATTTGAAAAAGTCTGTCCATTTATTGAAAAGATGCAAATCCTATGAAAAAATCACGAATTAAAAATATGTTCATGGATTTTTAAAAAGTTCACAAATTTTATAAAATAATAGCAAAATTCACGAATTTGATATTTTTGCAATTTTTATATAAGTTCATGAATTGCATTTTTTTCGAAAATAAAAAAGACGAGCTTGAATCAAAAGTACACGGATTTGAAAGAGTTCACGCATTTGAAAAACTTTCATGAAATTAAATAATTTCATGGATAAAATGTGCACATATATTTAAATAGTACTCCCTCAGTCCCAAAATAAGTGACTCAACTTTGTACTAAAGCTAGTACAAAGTTGAATCACTTATTTTGGGACGGAGGGAGTACATGAACTTCTAAAAATTTCACGGATTTGATTTTTTTTTGCGAACTTTGAAAATTTCATGAAATAGAAAAATGTTACGAATTTGAAAATCTTCAACAGTTTGAGGAAATGCTTGCAAATTTTATAAAATATTCACAACTTGAAAAAGTGTTCATGAATTTAGGAAAAGTTCCTGAAGCTTTAGAAAGTTCATGATTGTGGAAAAAGGTCATAAATTTGAAAAAGAAAGTGATTTTTTTTTAGAAAAAAGGAAAAAAAAAACCAAACTAAGTTGTCCTGAAAAAACCATGAGAAATTCGCCCAAGATAAAACCGGTGTCACATTTTAGAAGGTTCCCAAAACCATTGAGAAACAAAATTACATAGATCGACCGAACATACGGTGAAGAGGCGCGTAAAGTAGGAAA
>NC_057799.1:355784926-355787639 GCF_018294505.1 Triticum aestivum
TGTGGGATACTAGAGTAACGGGCGTTGAAGGCGGAAAATAGGAAATGGCCACTGCCATCGCAGCAAGTTTTTTTTTTGAAATAATCCATCGCAGCAAGCTAATACAGTATACAGCAGGGCCCGTATTTAGAGCTTTTGAGGTAGCGAGATCTGACACGGTCCAGCCAATAGCTTCTCAGCACTCAAAAAAAAATATGCCAATAGCTTCTCTGAATCTAAAATTATAATGATGCATTAGATTACTCAGCTCGCATTCGTTTGTTTTATTGGGGAAACGGGTTGCTTTCGAATCATCACCTTTCTTAACAACAAGTTAGGTCTTTTATTTCGTATATATGCTACGTTGATGACTCTTTCAATTCTTCCTTGACTGGTGAATCTTTCAACTCGACGTCAAACTAACGCAAATCCAGCGAAGCATTAGACCATCTATCTATCCATGGAGACGCATGTATGATTGCCTTGACTTTTTCTCAGTTGTGCCCTTCTGTCGCCTTCTCCAACCACCAAAACCCACGTATTATTACTAGCCTTTTTCCTTGCCATGGCCCATATTAGCCTTGACAAAACGAGTTAAAATACAAGGCGTTCATTTCACACCGAAAACGATCCGGAAAAAGGCAAACCCATCTACCGCACCAAACTCGCCCGCGCAAATGCAGGGGCTATTTGGATCATCGCCAACACCGACCCTGCCAATTTTTTGGCTCGCCCCTGCGATTTGGACACTGTTTGGACGGTGGCCAAAATATTGGCTCGCCCAGCCCGCCGCCGACCGCTCCGTGTTATTTTTGCCAATGCATGGGCGCGTCGAGGGCGCAGAAATCGATCGCCAAAAAATTGGTGAGCACGTTTCTCACCCGCTGGTACGTGGGCCTGGTGTTAGTTAGAAAGAATGACCTGTGCGGCGGATTTAATCGTCCGAGGAAATGAGCGTTACCACGTGTAAATTACATAGTCGTTATTTGGATTGGTTAATCCCTTAGATCGCGCAACTAACTTTGTTTTGTTTTATGTTTAGCACAATAGCGACGGTAATTACTACTCCTACTACAAATTGTCTCCGTTTTTTTTACGGGCACAAATCGTCACAGCCGTTAAGGCAGCCCTGAGTTTCATCGAGTTCAAAAGCTGTACGTGTTCTTTCCTAGGATTCTTTTTTGGTGTATTTTTTTTAAACGTGACACGTGATTCTTTTCCAGAACTACTTACACACAGTAGTATATCCGAACTTTAATTACATGCAAATTCAGTTTTTTTTAGGTTTAAAAAATAAATTCAGTTTTTTTTGTGAATTGCCAATGTCACTTTTTTCCATGTCATAGTTAGTTAAGTGTTAGTATTAGAAATAAAGAAATTACATTTATTTTTTATTGCGTCAACATTGTAACTAAATTAGAATCAAATCAAGCACAAATCAATTCAAGTTGCCAAACCAAATGAAGAACTTGCCAAATATTTGGAAGGTACAATGGCTATAATCCAAACAAGAACAACTTGCCAATTTTTTGGCCATGCCAAAATTTTGGTTGGGCTAGTTGGGGCACAAACCAAACACACCCGCAATCCACATCGATTGGTCTTATCCGACCGCCACCAGCTCGATTAGCTTATTGTAAATGCTAATTATGGCCAAAAATGGATAAGTGCCTCACCAACCCCTGTAGATAAATTAGGAGGCTGTCAAGTGTCAAGTACAACCGGACAATGCTTGCCACATCAATGACTGTTGCTTTGTGGCTAGCCTTACGGAGAGATCCTACTCTGTTTCGATGTATGATTAGTTATTTGTTAACTTACTTTATGATGAGGTCAAGCTGCCGCCCGATACAGTTCGGAATTCGCTCGGGCAGCGCAACTCAGTGGAAAAGCATCAGCCAGATTACAAACTTTGGCTATGTATGGTTGGCTTTATCCAACCGTGATGGATGAGTGATCCGTTGCACATCTCGGCTGCCTCTATGAAGTTCGTATCAGCCCCTGTAGCGTAAAGAATTCCTCCTTCTCAAAAGAGCTAGGGTTTCTGTCTCCCGCCGGTGCCGCCACAGGTCTGCCGCCTCTCCGGTGGCCCTAGGGCAATGGGGGCGGGGTGGATCTCAGCAAGGGCCGGCAAGAGGGCTCCGATTTTAGTCGTTTCTTTCAGTTTTGTTAGGATTTGTGTTCTGCTTAGGAAGACGAAACGGCGGCGGCTTCCAAAAGATGGAATAAAGGTCTTCCCGCCTAGCCCCCGTTCCAGCGGTGCGTCTAGCACCGTTGGTGGGCCTGTGGAGGTGTATATCCGGCGGGTCTATATTTGATGGATTTGCTCGGATCTCGTCGTCGTTCGACTACGTTCGTGTGTCTTCGGATTGGATCCTTCTGATCTACGTTATTGTTCATATGACGGTTGCTGTTCTGGTGCACTGGTCCTACGAAGCCTTAGCACGGCGACTTCCCGACTATCTACTACAACAAGTTGTGCCCGACTCCGGCGATGCTGGGATGATGACAGCGGCGCGCCTTCGGCTCGCTTTAGTGCTTGTAGTCGTCGTTAGGTGGTTTACGGATTTGGATGTAATTTTTATTATTTATGGTATTCGTTGTACTGTGAGCAACTAGATTCCCGAGGACCCATGGTGGCCTGAGACATAGGCTTGCTCCTCCCCCGCTAGGGTTTCTCCCCCGCCACCGCCGGCCTCCTCGCCTGCTTCCACCGCCGCCGGGCGAGCGCCTC
>NC_057799.1:355788597-355887230 GCF_018294505.1 Triticum aestivum
CGGCTGCGGCGCTCCCGTCTCGGGAGGTGGCGCGCGGTCGGCGCCTTGCTGGATCCCGCCGGATCTGGTGGTAGGGGTCGGTCGGCGGCGCGTGGCGGCTGCGGTGCGTGCCCGGCGGCTCCGGCGCTATGAGCGCGCCGGGCGACGCTGGTAGGGCAGCGGCCGGGCGTGGCCGTTGCTCCGGCCGTGTTCGGCGTCATGTGGAGTTCCGGCGGTGGTGGACTCCCGGTGTCGTGGCGGCTCCATGGTGGCTTGGCGGATCTGCTTGCGGCGGCGGCCGGCTTCTCCGGCGCCGGCTTGTATGCGATCGGACCGTTTCGGCCTTCACTCCATCTCCTCGGCGCTCGGTCGCTACTCCCTTCGAAGGGCTCGCCCTTTCCTAGCTGCGGTCCATCGCTCGTCTCGCGCCCGGTGCAGCAGGACCGATGTCGTCTCGCGCACAGTGCCGCAGGACCGAGCTCGTCTCGCGCACGGTGCAGCAGGACTGACTCCGTCCTCGCCCCACGGTGCTGCAGGACCGATCTCGTCTCGCGCTCCGGGCTGCAGGATGGGTCGATGGATGCCAGTGTTGGCCGACCTATTGGGTCTCGACGCTGGGGTGGGCCAGGGGTGCAAAGGCGACTCCTTTTCTGCTCGTCTCTTTGGTTGGGGTAGCGGCGGGTCTCGGGTGTGGTGGTATCAAGGTCTTGGATGCCGGGGCGGCGGCCCTGGTGGCGGTGCACGGTGCTCTTGGGCAGAGCCCGTGTCTTGGCGCTGCCCGGTGACCATGGCCGTGTGGCCGGCGTGGTTGCCGGGGTGTAGCGTTCGGCGGCGGTGAGTGTAGGCCGGGGTGAAAACCTGCTCTATCTTCGGACAGACCGGCGACGGCGAAGTTCACTCCCTTCTTGAAGGCGTCGTCGCGGCTCTCACCGCCCGTCGTGCGGCTCCGGAGGAAACTCTGATCCTTGGATCTGGCGGTGGCGGCGCTCCGATGTCGTATCCTTCCTGAAGGCGCCGCCTTGGAGTCCACGGTTCGCTGTATGCGGCTTCATCTTTTCGTGGTAGTGTGCTAGGGGTGGTGTTGCCGCGCTCAGCGCTTTTGTATCCTGCCCTGGATGTGTGGTGTGGACGTGCGTTTGTTTCGGATGATGTTGATCTTTGTTTTATATATAAAGCGGGGCGAAAGTCTTTTTCGGTATTCGTTGTACTGTCACGATTGAAGATAGATAGATAAGAAATTTTTCTCGCAAAAAAAAGTTCGATATGGGCCATATTTGTCTGCCGTGTATGTGGGTCCTCTTATTTTCTCTAGGCGATTGAGAGTACTCGGGGGCACTGGGTTTAGGGCACCTCTTTTGTCTTGCGTCTACCGAGACATAAGTACGACTCGCCTAAGAGAACACGCTAAGTGGGCCGGCCCAGTACGTTAGTGGACCAGTTTCATTCTTTTGTTTCTCTACTTTTCTTTATATTTTATAATACATCTAAATACAAATTTTCAAAAAAGTAATGTACTTCAAAAATAAAAAATATTCTCTGCAAATAGAAAAAATGTTAACACGGTGTAAAACATTTGTTAGTGAAAATATTAAAAAAATATATAGCATTAAAAATATGATTGCGACATATAAAAATGATCACGTATTTCAAAAGAATGAACATGAGATTTCACAAAATATTTATAGGATGTCAAAAATGTTCTTTAATTCAAAAATGGTTTCATATCACTAAAATGTAGATTACAATTTTTTTTTGAAAATGTTCGTGAGTTTCATAAATTTGTGGCATTTAAAATATATATTTATCAATATAAAAAATGTCTACATAATTAAAATTATTTTATATAATTAAAAAAAGTTTCAAGATGTATTTAAAATATATCTAATATGTATTAAAAAAAGATATAAAAAATGTATTTAAAAATGTTAAACATGTAGGAAAATTAGTTGTATATCAAAAACGTGCAATGTGTATGAAAAATAAATAGACTTCAAAACATATATTTGAAAAATGTTAAATGTGTATAATTTTTTCCTGATGTATCCATAAAATGTAATATGTGTATGAAAAATGTAGGCACACGTTCAAAAAAATTAAAAAGAAGAAGAAGAAACTGACAAAAACCTGTGAAACCGAAGAAAAAAATAAGAAAATAGAAGAAAACATGTAGAATCGACAATTATGTCTCAGGGGGTCAGTAGACTACTAAATGGAATATAACTCACATACTTTGCTTACCTTCTCAGCCCATATTTGTGTTTGAGCCAAGGCCAGAGCGGGTCAGCATGCACAGTGTAAATGAATCAATCATACTCCATATACCCTGGTTTGCTCTTCTGACGCGTTTGACTATGTTATTTCCCCATGGCAATCTAAACCAATTCAATCGAACGAAACTAACATCATATTTGTGGCCTACCATTAGGTTACAATCATACTTTCAGATAGTTCGCTTAGATTTTCTTTCTACTAGTTTGTTTTACTTTTTGAGTGTGTTCGTTGAAATTTATTTCATATAGTTGGCTTAGACTTTTTTTTTTGCTTATTCATAAAACATGTTCTGCCAATCGAACTAAACTAACATCATATAGTGGGCACCTTCTGCGGATCACTCATAAAACTTGTTGTTCATAGGTTGCTTAGCTTATTTACTACAATTGGTTGTGCTCTGTGCCATGCTCCAGACTACTGCGTCATTCAAGCCCAACCTCACAGTTGTCATGATCGCCCACTTTTGCAAGCAAATGGTACACGATAGATTTGCAAGCAAACAGTGCACGATATGTAGCATGAGACACGGGGGGCTGCACGAACACACGATCATGTGGTGGCGAGTCAGCGGACTAAGCACATGTCGGCTGCCAGACCACATGGGCGTGATTGCAATAGGCGCTCATGGTCCCGCTCAAAGTCCTTATTTTGACAATTCCGAAACAAGTGCAGGCCAACAGGAAAAAACTTAGAGTTCACTAACCCACCTAAGCAAAGGGCTCATGTGTGGCTAAAGAACATATCATGTAAATATATTTCGTGCTGTTTGCTTAACTTATCTGTTGCATTTGGCATATAACTTGGTTAACTTCTCAGTTGCAATTGGCTTTTGCACCAAGGGCGCAACGGATCATCTGGTAGCAGTACAGACCATGGTGTAATCATCTTTGCGAAAGACTTGATAATCAACTTTCGTAAATAGCACATGAAATCCATAGGCGGGTGTAGCTTAGCTACGGAAATAAGATTGCAACCAAGTGATTCAACAAGCATGCCATTTTTATAGAGTTTTCTCTTAAAATGGCCATTTTACCAAGAGCGAATACCGTTCCTTTGGAATTTTCACCAAAGGTGTGGTTTTTCAATGGTCCATCATTCTTATGGAGCTTTTGGAACATCTCTCTATCTACAGTCATGTGGTCAGGTCAAGCGGGTCTTGGTGGGTTTTAGGGCAGTGGCATTATGTCGGGGTTGACCAGCTGATGGTTGCTTGAAGGAGCCGGCAGGGCTACCCGACGGATGGCAAGCGAGCGATCACCCCAGGGGGCTGGCATGCGCTCAACCGAGCGATCCGGCGTGTGGCTAACTGAGTTTCACGCGCATTTGTATGTGGTCCCCTTGCTACTAGATCTGGCGTAGACCTACTGCTGCACCATCGTTGTCTAGAGCGTGTTCTTGATCTCCTTGAACTTCTCCCTCTCTAGGTGATCCTCCGAGAGCTGGGTGTTGTCTAATTATCCAGTCATGATCAGGAGATTACAGGTTGGAATGCAAAAGGTTGCTGAATTTGCATGTGTGGTGCTATTGATGCCTGCATGCGCGTTCTGGCCAGAAGCTATGAGCTCTACCGTGTCCGTGGATGCTACCCAGAGCTCATTGCAGTTCCAGGCCAACTCAATAGAGGCCAGACAGCGGACCTGGTGTTGTAGAAGGCCTCGCGCTCCCGTCGTTAGCGCAAGTGCAGACATTGCATCTTTTCCGGGCAGCCTCCTGCTTCTTGGAGGTGTTCTTCACCTATCACGGGCATGGTGAGGATCGCGAGATCGTCTTCACCGAGGGCGTCGGCAGTGTCTTTGGTGTTGGAGTTGTCCCTGTTGTTGTCGACCACATAACAAGATATTGCCTCCCAACATCGGGGACGGACCGTGTTTGCCTCCGGGCAGCTACCATCACTCTCCTCCACCCCATGCTCCTTGAGGACGCTGTGGAGTGACTCCGCATTGGCGGAAAAGTGGGAGGTGGTTGGGTTGATAAATATTACCTACAGCTCCTATGCCCGATAAGATGTTGGGCTACAGAGGCATAGCTCGCCGCGCGAATCGGCGATGAATTACAATTTTACAAAGAAAAGAACATGGCTTGGCTATAGGTGTTGATGGGCTCGATCGGCTCGGCAAGTTGGTGATGAAGTTTATCGGACCAAAAGCAAACATCTGCCCGGGAGCGAAGGTGACACGATCGATGATAGATCCCATCCGGATCTCGGTTTCGGCAAGCATGACTCGTGCCTGGCATAAGATTGTCGGTGTGAATTATGGCAGACCCCTCAGTAGGGTTTTATACCTCCAGAGCGAGGGCCTGAATCTGGGTAAACCCGTCTCTTGTTTCTTCTCTTGGCTTATTGGATAGTTGTGGTACCCAGCCAAGGAGTCTGTCGGAATTCATATCGCCAGCCATGGGCGCAACGGGTCATCTAGTTAACACAACATATAAAGAGAATCATGTATATTGTTGGCATAAAATCAAATCAAATATATACATGAATTCATCCATATATCCACGAGAATTAATGCAATTACTCAAACATGAATGTATTGGACATAGATATTGGAGACAAGTTACAACCCAACATCATGTTGGGGAAGCAGAGAGGCATGGCTGCGCCGATGGAGGTGGCACTAGCCCTCCGGCCGGTGAGGTCGTTGGTGGAGAGTCCTTCCTTCTTCATTGTCTTGGCCCTTCCTCTATGATAGACATGGTCTTGCTGCAACAATGGAGGTGTGATGGTGGATATGGATGTGTGGCAGCAACCGGGACATTATGGCCAAGGGTTGGAGGTACATATATAGCTAGCTTCCACAGGTCTCCTCCGTGAATGTGTCTTCTCCCTTTGATCCAAGGGCTCTAGAGGAGTCAAAGCTTCCCCCAATACCTTCCTTGATGGCCAAGGATATCGTAGGAACAAACAGGGATGAAATTGGTGAAGAGCCACAAAAGTTATGTCCAATCCTGCAGCTAGGATTGGTCAGTAAGGCCATCGGTATGACCGTCCATGGTCGTACCGCACACCGCCTTCTCTTTTGTAGTCTACACAAGGTGTTTAATAATTTGGTAGTCATTTCCTCATACTAACTACGATTTTTGTGTTATTGGGCTTGTTAGAATTGTATGAACGAACCCAGTAAATTCTAGGTATTGGATATTCAATTTCGGATCTTTGGAAAAAGGTTTTTTATCAAACTTTCCAAATGATTTGAATCTGGTGCATGCAACTTCTCCGGTTTGGCCCCAACTTAGTCATTTTCAATGTGTTAAGTACATGGGAGCACCAATACACCCACAGAAACATCAAAACCAAGAAAAGCTAATAAAGTTATAAAACTAAAGGCAATAATTTGTTCTTAAATAAATGCATGTAAAATATAAACTATGCAAAACAAGCATCAAAATGAATAAGTGGATATGCTGTGAGGGATTTTGACAAGAAAATATGCAATAAATAGGACATAAAAGTGACACAAGATCCACTCATCAGCAACACGCGTCGCCTCTGTCGCTGGTCATGCACCCATCGATGATCTCGCAGGCACGTCGCTACAATTGCCGACCGTAGCACCATGACTCGCATGTCACAACTTTAATTAGTAGTGATCACTTGCAGAAATATGTCTCGTTGGTCCCAACTAAAAACCTCGCTCATCCCAAAATTGGCTCGCCATCGCAACTCCAGAAGTGGCTGGTCCAAGCAAAAAAGATCGACGGTCCCAGCAAAATTGCTCACGCGGTTGTTGCACACTGATCACCGGTCCTAGCAAAAAATGGCACGTTGGTCCCAAAAAAATAACTCGCCGGTTGCAACATCCTTGAAGTGTCCTCACACACCCGTCATAGCTCCCTCATTGCCGGTTGCAGCATGCTACATCGATGGTCCCAGATTCTTCGTGGACGGTTGCAACACACCTTCTCTGACTAGCACAACTCCATCTATCAGCTTGTGGCACGACCAGTTACCTTTTCTTGCAGGGATGGCCCATGGCTTGTAGTCTACCAATCGGTGGTTGTAACGCGGTCAATTGCCGGTTGCAGCACAACCCATGACTTTGCAACCGGCCGGTCACCGGTTGTAGCACGCCCCTCCCCCCCTCCCCGTCAGCTGTGGAGCGAGGGGTGCGCCATGATGATGATAGAGGAGGACGGGGAGTAGGTGGCACACGATCATGGCATTCACGTGACGAGTCAGCACTTTGCTTGCCGATCGATTCACGACATCCTAGCTCATATCCATTGATTCAAGGTCCTTTCCCATCCCAACCCGACTCCGCGACCTCGCCCACGCATCAAGCAGGGGCGTGTGCCCCGTCCGAGCAGCGGCAACGACGCTCATGGGGAGGAGGAGGGGTGTGTCGGTGTCAAAACTGAAGGAAATATGCCCTAGAGGCAATAATAAAGTTGTTATTTATATTTCCTTATATCATGATAAATGTTTATTATTCATGCTAGAATTGTATTAACCGGAAACTTAATACATGTGTGAATACATAGACAAACAGAGTGTCACTAGTATGCCTCTACTTTGACTAGCTCGTTGATCAAAGATGGTTAAGTTTCCTAGCCATAGACATGTGTTGTCATTTGATGAACGGGATCACATCATTAGAGAATGACACTTTGATCATTTAGTTTGTTGCTATTGCTTTCATCATAACTTACACATGTTCCTATGACTATGAGATTATGCAACTCCCGAATACCGGAGGAACACTTAGTGTGCTATCAAACGTCACAACGTAACTGGGTGATTATAAAGATGCTCTACAGGTGTCTCCGATGGTGTTTGTTGGGTTGGCATAGATCGAGATTAGGATTTGTCACTCCGTGTTTCGGAGAGGTATCTCTGGGCCCTCTCGGTAATGCACATCACTATAAGCCTTGCAAGCAATGTGACTAATGAGTTAGTTGCGGGATGATGCATCACGGAACGAGTAAAGAGACTTGCCGGTAACGAGATTGAACTAGGGCAAGTAACATACCGATGACAAAGGGAACAACGTATGTTGTTATGCGGTTTGACCGATAAAGATCTTCGTAGAATATGTAGGAGCTAATATGAGCATCCAGGTTCCGCTATTGGTTATTGACCGGAAGTGAGTCTCGGTCTACATAGTTCTCGAACCCGTAGGGTCCGCACGCTTAACGTTTATGACGATCGGTATTATGAGTTTATGTGTTTTGATGTATCGAAGGTAGTTCGGAGTCCCGGATGTGATCACGGACATGACGAGGAATCTCGAAGTGGTCGAGACATAAAGATTGATATATTGGACAACTATATCCGGACAACGGAAAGGTTCCGGAGAAGTTCCGGAAAAAACCAGAGTGCCGGAGGGTTACCGGAACCCCCCGAGGGAACTAATGGGCCACATGGGCCTTAGTGGAGAGAGAGAGAGGGGCGGCTAGGGCAGGTCGCGCGCCCCCTCCCCCTTGGGTCTGAATTGGACTAGGGAAGGGGGCGGCACCCCCCTTTCCTTCTCCCTCTCTCCCTCTCCTTCCTTCCCCCTCTCTTCCCTTGTTGGAAACCTACTAGGAATAGGATTCCTAGTAGGAATCCTACTTGGGGGGCACCCTATGAGGGCCGGCCGGCCTCCCCCTTGCTCCTTTATATACGGGGGCAGGGGGCACCCTAGAACAGACAAGTTGACAGTTGTCTTAGCCGTGTGCGGTGCCCCCCTCCCCAGATTTCCACCTCGGCCATATCGTTGTAGTGCTTAGGCGAAGCCCTGAGTAGGTAACTTCATCAACACCGTCATCACGCCGTCGTGCTAACGAAACTCTCCCTCGACCTCAGCTGGATCTAGAGTTCATGGGACGTCACCGAGCTGAATGTGTGCAGATCGTGGAGGTGCCGTACTTTCGGTGCTAGGATCGGTAGGATCATGAAGACGTACGACTACATCAACCGCGTTGTCATAACGCTTCCGCTTTCGGTCTACGAGGGTACGTGGACACACTCTCCCGCTCGTTGCTATGCATCACCTAGATGGATCTTGCGTGTGCGTAGGAAAGTTTTTGAAATTACTGCGTTCCCCAACAGTGGCATCTGAGCCAGGTCTATGCGTAGATGTTATATGCACGAGTAGAACACAAAGAGTTGTGGGCGATAATAGTCATACTACTTACCAGCATGTCATACTTTGATTCGGCGGTATTGTTGGATGAAGCGGCCCAGACCGACATTACGCGTACGCTTACGCGAGACTGGTTCTACCGACGTGCTTCGCACACAGGTGGCTAGTGGGTGTCTGTTTCTCCAGCTTTAGTTGAATCGAGTGTGGCTACGCACGGTCCTTGTTGAAGGTTAAAACAACACACTTGACGAAAAATTGTTGTGGTTTTTGATGCGTAGGTAAGAACGGTTCTTGCTATGCCCGTAGCAGCCACGTAAAACTTGCAACAACAAAGTAGAGGATGTCTAACTTGTTTTTGCAGGGCATGTTGTGATGTGATATGGTCAAGACGTGATGATATATAAATTGTTGTATGAGATGATCATGTTTTGTTACCGTTATCGGCAACTGGCAGGAGCCATATGGTTGTCGCTTTATTGTATGAAATGCAATCACCATGTAATTGCTTTACTTTGTCACTAAGCGGTAGCGATAGTCGTAGGAGCAATAATTGGCGAGACGACAACGATGCTTCGATGGAGATCAAGGTGTCAAGCCGGTGACGATGGTGATCATGACGGTGCTTTGGAGATGGAGATCAAAGGCACAAGATGATGATGGCCATATCATATCACTTATATTTATTGCATGTGATGTTTATCCTTTATGCATCTTATTTTTCTTAGTTCGGCGGTAGCATTAGAAGATGATCTCTCACTAAATTTCAAGGTACAAGTGTTCTCCCTGAGGATGCACCGTTGTGACAGTTCGTCGTGCCGAGACACCACGTGATGATCGGGTGTGATAAGCTCTACGTTCACATACAACGGGTGCAAGCCAGTTTTGCACACGCAGAATACTCGGGTTAAACTTGAAGAGCCTAGCATATGCAGATATGGCCTCGGAACACTGAGACCGAAAGGTCGAGCGTGAATCATCTAGTAGATATGATCAACATAGTGATGTTCACCATTGAAAACTACTCCATCTCACGTGATGATCAAACATGGTTTAGTTGATTTGGATCACGTGATCACTCAGTGATTAGAGAGATGTCTATCTAAGTGGGAGTTCTTATGTAATATGATTAATTGAACTTTAATTTATCATGAACTTAGTACCTGATAGTATTTAGCATATCTATGTTGTAGATCAATAGCTCACGATGTAGCTCCCTGTTTATTTTTTTATATGTTCCTAGAGAAACTAAGTTGAAAGATGATAGTAGCAATGATGCGGACTAGGTCCGTGATCTGAGGATTATCCTCATTGTTGCACAGAACAATTATGTCCTTGATGCACCGCTAGGTGACGAACCTATTGGAGGAGCAGATGCAGACATTATGAACGTTTGACAAAGCTCGGTATGATGACTACTTGATAGTTTAGTGCACCATGCTTTATGGCTTAGAACCGAGACTTCAAAAACGTGTTTGAACGCCACGGAGCATATGAGATGTTCCAAGAGCTGAAATTGGTATTTCAGACTCATGCCCGAGTCGAGGGGTATGAGACCTCTCACAAGTACTTTGCCTACAAGATGGAGGAGAAGAGCTCAACCAGTGAGCATGTGCTCAGAATGTCTGAGTACTACAATCGCTTGAATCAAGTGGGAGTTAATCTTCCAGATAAGATAATGATTGACAGAGTTCTCTAGTCACTATCACCGAGTTACTAGAACTTCGTGATGAACTATAATATGCAAGGGATGACGAAAATGATTCCCCGAGCTCTTCGCGATGCTGAAGTCGGCGAAGGTAGAAATCAAGAAAAGCATCAAGTGTTGATGGTTGACAAGACCACTAGTTTCAAGTAAAAGGGCAAGGGAAAGAAAGGGAACTTCAAGAAGAATGACAAGCAAGTTGCCACTCCCATGAAGAAGCCCAAAGCTAGACCCAAGCCTAAAACTGAGTGATTCTACTGCAAAGGAAATGGTCACTGGAAGCGGAACTGCCCCAAATACTTGGGCGGATAAGAAGGATGGCAAAGTGAACAAAAGTATATATGATATACATATTATTGATGTGTACTTTACTAGTATTCATAGTAGCCCCTGGGTATTTGATACTGGTTCAGTTGCTATGATTAGTAACTTGAAACAAGAGTTACAAAATGAACAGAGACTAGTTGAGGGCAAGGTGACGATGTGTGTTGGAAGTGATTCCAAGGTTCATAAGATCACCATCGCACACTCCCTTTTTCCTTCGGGATTAGTATTGGAACTAAATAAGTGTTATTTGGTGTTTGCGTTGAGCATAAATATGATTGGATCATGTTTATAGCGATATGATTATTCATTTAAGTCAGAGAATAATTGTTGTTCTGTTTACATGAATAAAACCTTCTATGGTCTTACATCCAATGTAAATGGTTTACTGAATCTCGATCACAGTGATACACATAATATTGATGCCAAAAGATGTAAGTTTAATAATGATAGTGCAACTTATTTGTGGCACTGCCGTTTAGGTCATATTGGTGTAAAGCGCATGAAGAAACTCCATACTGATGGACTTTTGGAATCACTTGATTATGAATCACTTGGTACTTGCGAACCATGCCTCATGGGCAAGATGACTAAAACTCCGTTCTTCGGAACAATGGAGCGAGCAACAGATTTATTGGAAATAATACATACTGATGTATGCGGTCCAATGAATATTGAGGCTCGCGGCGGGTATCGTTATTTTCTGACCTTCACAAATGATTTGAGCAGATATGGGTATATCTACTTGATGAAACATAAGTCTGAAACATTTGAAAAGTTCAAAGAATATCAGAGTGAAGTGGAAAATCATCGTAACAAGAAAATAAAATTTCTACGATCTGATCGCGGAGGCAAATATTTGAGTTACGAGTTTGGCCTTCATTTAAAACTGTGGAATAGCGTAATGGTGTGTCCAAACGTCGTAACCGTACTTTATTAGATATGGTGCGATTTATGATGTCTCTTACCGATTTACCACTATTGTTTTGGGGTTATGCATTAGAGACAGCTGCATTCACGTTAAATAGAGCACCATCTAAGTCTGTTGAGACGACACCATATGAACTGTGGTTTAGCAAGAAACCTAAGCTGTCGTTTCTTAAAGTTTGGGACTGCGATGCTTATGTGAAAAAGTTTCAGCCTGATAAGCTCGAACCCAAATCGGAGAAGTGCGTCTTCATAGGATACCCAAAAAGGTAACTGTTGGGTACACCTTAGATCACAGATCCAAAGGCAAGATCTTTCTTGCTAAGAATGGATCCTTTCTAGAGAAGGAGTTTCTCTCGAAAGAAGTGAGTGGGAGGAAAGTAGAACTTGATGAGCTAATTGTACCTTCTCTTGAGTTGGAAAGTAGTTCATCACACAAATCAGTTCCGGTGATGCCTACACCAATTAGTGAGGAAGCTAATGATAATGATCATGAAACTTCAGATCAAATTACTACCGAACCTCGTAGGTCAACCAGAGTAAGGTCCGCACCAGAGTGGTACGGCAATCCTATACTGGAAGTCATGTTACTAGACCATGATGAACCTACGAACTATGAGGAAGCGATGATGAGCCCAGATTCTGCGAAATGGCTTGAGGCCATGAAATCTGAGATGGGATCCATGTATGAGAACAAAGTATGGACTTTGATTGACTTGCCCGATGATCGGGAAGCCATTGAGAATAAATGGATCTTCAAGAGGAAGATGAACGCTGATGGTAGTGTTACTATCTACAAAGCTCGAATTGTCGCAAAAAGGTTTTCGACAAGTTCAAGGTGTTGACTATGATGAGATTTTCTCACTCGTATCTATGCTTAAGTCTGTCCGAATCATGTTAGCAATTGCCACATTTTATGAAAACTGGCAAATGGATGTCAAAACTACATTCCTTAATGGATTTCTTAAAGAAGAGTTGTATATGATGCAACAAGAAGGTTTTGTCAATCCTAAAGGTGCTAACAAAGTGTACAAGCTCCAGCGATCCATCTATGGACTGGTGCAAGCATCTCGTAGTTGGAATATACGCTTTGATAAGGTGATCAAAGCACATGGTTTTATACAGACTTACGGTGAAGCCTGTATTTACAAGAAAGTGAGTGGGAGCACTACAACCCTTTTGATAAGTATATGTGAATGACATATTGTTGATCGGAAATGATGTAGAATTTTTTGGAAAGCATAAATGAGTGTTTGAAAGGAGTTTTTCGAAGAAAGACCTCGGTAAAGTTGCTTACATATTGAGCATCATGATCTATAGAGATAGATCAAAACGCTTGATAAGTTTTTTCAATGAGTACATACCTTGCCAAGATTTTGAAGTAGTTCAACATGGAACAGTCAAAGAAGGAGTTCTTGCCTGTGTTGCAAGGTGTGAAATTGAGTAAAGACTCAAAAACCGACCACGGCAGAAAATATAAAGAGAATGAGAAGTCATTCCCTATGCCTCAGTCATAGGTTCTATAAAGTATGCTATGTTGTGTACCAGACCTATTGTGTACCTCACCATGAGTTTGGCAAGAGGGTACAATAGTGATCCAGGAGTGGATCACTGGACAACGGTCAAAATTATCCTTAGTGGAATAAGGATATGTTTCTCGGTTATGGAAGTTACAAAAGGTTCGTCGTAAAGAGTTACGTCGATGCAAGCTTTTACACCGATCCGGATGACTCTGAGTCTCAATCTGGATACATATTGAAAGTGGGAGCAATTAGCTGGAGTAGCTCCATGCAGAGCATTGTAGACATAGAAAATTTGCAAAATACATACGGCTCTGAAAGTGACAGACCCAATGACTAAGCTTCTCTCACAAGCAAAACATGATCACACCTTAGTACTATCTGGGTGTTAATCACATAGTGATGTGAACTAGATTATTGACTCTAGTAAAACCCTTTGGGTATTAGGCACATGGCGACATGAACTAATCACATGGTGATGTGAACTATTGGTGTTAATCACATGGTGATGTGAACTATTGGTGTTAATCACATGGCGATGTGAACTAGATTATTGACTCTAGTGCAAGTGGGAGACTGAAGGAAATATGCCCTAGAGGCAATAATAAAGTTGTTATTTATATTTCCTTATATCATGATAAATGTTTATTATTCATGCTAGAATTGTATTAACCGGAAATTTAATACTGTAATAATGAAAGTACCGGGCGGCTCAATGCCAGCCACGGTTCAGCCCCTCATATATATATATATACATATCACAGGAGATTACAGAGTTTTTTTACAAATACATCGAGACTAATATGGAAACTATGGATTCGGTGGTAGCTGGACGTGCACGCCAACGTGAGCTGTAGCCGTCGTAGGATAGGACTCTAACACGCCCCCGCAGTCTGAACCGAGAATGGTAGTGACCTGAAGACTGGAGCAAAATTCTTGGAAAAGAGCTGTTGGCAAACCTTTAGTGAATATGTCTGCAAATTGCATGGCTGATGGAACATGTAAAACGCGAACAACTCCAAGTTCTACTTTCTCCCGAACAAAATGAATGTCAAGCTCGATGTGTTTGGTGCGGCGGTGTTGAACCGGGTTAGCGGATAAGTAGACAGCACTGACGTTGTCGCAACATACGATAGTAGCACTCAAGATTGGCCTGTGAAGCTCCTGTAATAATTTACGAACCCAGCAAGACTCTGCAACAGCCGTAGCAACAGCTCTGTATTCAGCCTCTGCGCTAGAACGAGAGACTGTTTTCTGTCGACGTGAGGACCAAGAGATGAGATTTTCTCCAAGATACATGCAAAATCCAGAAGTGGAGCGAAGTGTGTCCGGACATCCAGTCCAATCGGCATCTGAGTATGCGGTAAGTGAGTGTGAAGAAGTATTGTGTAACATGAGACCATGGTCAAGAGTGCCATTCAGATAGCGAAGGATACGTTTGATGAGAGATAAGTGAGGTTCACGAGGGTCATGCATATGGAGACAAACTTGCTGCACGACATAAGCAATATTAGGTCGAGTTAGAGTGGCATATTGAAGTGCACCGGCTAGGCTACGATAGAGAGAGGGATCATGGACCGAAGAACCAATAGAAGGAGGGAGTTTGGCTTTAGTGTCAATAGGAGTAGTTACTGGTGACAGTCGCTCATGCCACCACGAGATAAAATATCAAGAATATATTGCCGTTGAGAAAGATGCAGACCAGTAGATGAACGGGTGACCAAAATACCAAGAAAGTGATGAAGTGGACCAAGATCCTTCATGGCGAACTCGCGTGCCATGGAGCTAGTTATAGTAGTAAGAAAATATAAGGAGGAAGCTGTGAGAATGATATCATCGACATAGAGAAGAAGATATGCCATGGAAGTACCTTGCTGAAAAATAAATAGAGAAGCACCAGATTTAGATTCGACAAAATCTATGGAACGAGCAAAGGACGCAAAGCGTTGGAACCAGGCACGAGGTGCCTGTTTAATACCATATAAAGATTTGAGGAGACGACAAACATGAGTGGGATGACGAGGATCAACAAAACCGAAGGGTTGTTGACTATAAACAACCTCATCAAGTTGACCATGAAGAAAGGAATTTTTGACATCAAGTTGATGGATAGGCCAAGACTGTGTTATGGCTAGAGAAAGAACTATGCGAATGGTCGCTGGTTTGACGACAGGGCTAAACGTTTCATCAAAATCAACCCCTGTTGTTGAGAGAAACCACGAACGACCCAACGAGCTTTGTGACGAGAGAGTGAGCCATCGGCATTGTATTTGTGACGGAAGATCCACTTTCCGCTCACAATATTTGCTCCAGGTGGTGGAGGGACCAAGGTCCAAGTGTTATTAAGTATAAGGGCATCAAACTCCTCTTGCATGGCTTGGCGCCAATTTGGATCGCATAAGGCGATAAGATAGTTATGTGGAAGAGGCTAAGAGGCTATGGCTGAGAGGTTTAGGCGATCGATGGGTGGGGGAAGATGACCGGTAGTGGAACGTGTATGGTGGGTAGGTGCCGGAAGAGGAGGTGGGGCGGGAGTAGGCAGAGAGGTCACAGGAGCGGGCGGACTGGGTGGTCCCGGTGGAGATGATGGGGAGCCAAGGTCATGTATGGGAGGTGTTGGGTTAGTGGGCGAATGCATAGTAGGTTCGGGTGAAGTGGGTGCATGCATAGTGGGTTGGGGTGAAGTGGGTGCATGCATAGTGGGTGCGGGAGTAGCGGGCACATGCATAGTTGGTTCGGGTGGAGTGGGCGCATGCATAGCTGGTTGATCTACGGGTGGATCAAAGATTTCAGTGCAACATGGTGGAGAGGGTGTTGGGGCTGGTTCATAGGGAAAGGTAGACTCGTCGAAAACTACATGACGAGAGATAATAATACGACGGGTGGTAAGATCAAGGCAATGATAACCTTTGTGTCGTGAAGGGTAGCCAAGAAAGACACATCTAGTCGATCGTGGAGAGAGTTTGTTAGCGGAGGTGGATGTAGTGTTTGGATAGCATAGGCAACCGAAGACACGAAAGCTGGCATATGGAGGTGGAGAGCCTAAAAGTAGGGTATACGGCATGAGGAATTTCTTTGAAGAAGTGGGGCGAATATTGATGAGAAAGGTGGCTGTGTGAAGTGCTTCGGCCCAAAAGGATGGTGGGAGAGATGCTTGAATGAGGAGAGTGCGAATGACATTGTTGGTGGTGCGAATTGCTCGTTTGGCCTTGCCGTTTTGTTGAGAGGTATATGGACATGAAAAACGAAAGAGAATACCATGGGAGGCACAGAAAGAATCAACCTTCGTGTTATCAAATTCCTGACCATTGTCACATTGAACGGACATAATGGGTAGATCAAATTGAGTGCGGGCATAGGCATGAAAAGTGAGAAACGTGGCATAGACATCAGATTTTTTACGAAGAGGAAACGTCCAAAAATAATGAGTGTCATCATCCACTACGACAAGATAATATAAAAAACCAGATGTGGTGGGTACATGAGAAGTCCAAAGATCACAATGTAGTAATTCAAAAGGTTTGACACTATACGATTTGGATGGATAGAAAGGTAATCTAACGTGTCGTCCAAGTTGACAGGCATGACAAAGAGACGGGATAACTTTAGGAGATAAAATATTCTGGTGGTGACGAAGACGCTTCATGGTGTGACTGCCAGGATGACCCAAACGACGATGCCGGAGGTCGGGGGAGACGGTGATGATGTGGGCTTCGGCTGGTGGAGGTGGACAGACGGAGTAGAGGGGTCCTGAGCTATTGCATCGAAGAATCTCGGTCCGAGTAGGAAGTGCCTTCACAGAAAAACCCCACGGATAAAATTCGATGGAAACATAATTGTCAGTTGTAAGTTTATGAACAGATAGAAGATGTTTGATGATGTGGGGAACAACAAGGACATGATTTAAGTAGAGAGGGTTAGACAGGGTGGGTAGAGTGTGAGAACCGATGTGAGATATAGGGAGAGATGCACCGTTACCAACAGTGACTGTGTGAGCATTAGAAGGGATGAAAGTAGAGAGTATACCAGGGTCAGATGCCATATGGGAGGATGCACCGGAGTCCATGTACCACTCCTGGTTGCCAGGGAGCTGCATATTGTTCAGCGCGGTGATGAGAGCTGGGTCGACATGCTGATGGAAGCTGTTGTAATTTGCTGCAGGGTTGCTCATGTTGTAGCCAGAAGGAGCCGCATGACCGTATGCTGTATAGGCTTGTGGAGAAGGTGATGTAGGGCGATTACCGAGCACCCCATGAGCAGGAGCAGGAGCACGCCAGGAGCGAGGCGGCCAAGCGGGCGGCGGCGCTTGTGGTTGATGATGTGGTGACGACGTTTGTTGTTGGAGATGAAGACGCGTCGGCTGCCCGGTCCACGGGTTGTACATCCAGGGAGAGTCACGCCCACCACGCCCACCACGGACGCGTCTGCGGCTACTGTTGCTGCCCACGCGACCACCAGAAGGTAGAGGTCCAGGGCTGCGGCGATCATGAGAGAAGTTGCGGCCATCGTTAAGTGGTGGAGCACGCTCGCCGCCTGCACCGGGAAGCACACTGTTTCCACTGGCCCATAGAGCAGTGGAGGAGGAATTCTTGGCATCCGTCTTCTTCCGGGCTTCCTCGAGAATGAGCGCGGAGCGAGTCTGGAGAAAGGATGGAAAAGGCACTTGGAACGGCAAGAACGAACATAGATGGGAGTACTGCTCGTTGAGCCCGCGAAGCAAGGTGAGCACGAGAGTCTAGTCGGTGACCGACTGACCGACATCGGTGAGGGCGTGAGAGAAGGACTTGAGCTTGGCACAATATTCGGAGATCGTCATGTCCCCTTGAGCAGTGTTGCGGAATACATCATCGAGAGCCAGAGCACGACTCTTCTTGTTGTCTCGGAACAGATTGGCAATGGCGTCCCAAACTTGCTCGGCGGTGGAGCCTGGTGCCATGATGATGCCGAAAATCTCAAGAGAGATCGAGCCATATATCCATGAGAGGACGGTGAAGTCATCGTGGCCCCAATCCGAGGCAGGGGAGGTATCCGATGGGGTAGTCTCGGAGAGAACATGAGCCGAGAGGCCGTAGCGGCCGAGAGCGACGAGGAACAGCTCACGCCACTTGGCATAGTTGGAGTCCTGAAGATCAAGCGTGATGGGGATGAATGTCTTGATGGAGGCGGCGTACGTGGAGGCTGCAGGAGGGACGACGGCCTTCCCCCGTTCTTCGGCTTGGCGCTGAAGTTCTTCCTCGCGTGTCCGGAGGATGGACTCGCAATTTTTGAGTTCCTCCTCAAGCTTCTTGAGTTTGTCGGCGGAGGCCATGGTGGTGGGGATGGCGGAGGAGCGAAGTCGCAGCTACAACAGTTAGGAACAGAGGGAGACTGCAGCGACTAGGGCAGAAGCGGCTGCTGTGGCGAGGAATAGAGGCAGACGGCGGCAGCGACTAGGGCAGAAGCGGCGGCTGCTATTGTTTAGAGGGAGAGGATCGACTGCCTGATACCATGTAATAATGAAAGTATCGGGCGGCTCAATGCCAACCACAGTTCAACCCCTCGTATATATATACATATCACAAGAGATTACAGAGTTTGTTTACAAATACATCGAGACTAATATGGAAACTATGGATTCGGCGGTAGCTAGCCGTGCACGCCAACATGAGTTGTAGCCGTTGTAGGATAGGACTCTAACAAATACATGTGTGAATACATAGACAAACAGAGTGTCACTAGTATGCCTCTACTTTGACTAGCTCGTTGATCAAAGATGGTTAAGTTTCCTAGCCATAGACATGTGTTGTCATTTGATGAATGGGATCACATCATTAGAGAATGACACTTTGATCATTTAGTTTGTTGCTATTGCTTTCTTCATAATTTATACATGTTCCTATGACTATGAGATTATGCAACTCCCGAATACCGGAGGAACACTTAGTGTGCTATCAAATGTCACAACGTAACTGGGTGATTATAAAGATGCTCTACAGGTGTCTCCGATGGTGTTTGTTGGGTTGGCATAGACCGAGATTAGGATTTGTCACTCCATGTTTCGGAGAGGTATCCCTGGGCCCTCTCGGTAATGCACATCACTATAAGCCTTGCAAGCAATGTGACTAATGAGTTAGTTGCGGGATGATGCATTACGGAACGAGTAAAGAGACTTCCCGGTAACGAGATTGAACTAGGTATTGAGATACCGACGATCGAATCTCGGGCAAGTAACATACCGATGACAAAGGGAACAACGTATGTTGTTATTCGGTTTGACCGATAAAGATCTTCGTAGAATATGTAGGAACCAATATGAGCATCCAGGTTCCGCTATTGGTTATTGACCGGAAGTGAGTCTTAGTCATGTCTACATAGTTCTCGAACCCGTAGGGTCCGCACGCTTAACGTTCGCTGACGATCGGTATTATGTGTTTATGTGTTTTGATGTACTGAAGGTAGTTCGGAGTCCCGGATGTGATCGCGGACATGACGAGGAGTCTCGAAATGGTCGAGACATAACTATTGATATATTGTACGACTATATTCGGACACCGGAAATGTTCCGGAGAAGTTTCGGATAAAACAGGAGTGCCGGAGGGTTACCGGAACCCCCCGGGGGAACTAATGGGCCACATGGGCCTTAGTGGAGAGAGAGAGGGGCGGCTAGGGCAGGCCGCACCCCCTCCCCCTTGGGTCCGAATTGGACTAGGGAAGGGGGGGGGCGCCCCCCTTTCCTTCTCCCTCTCTCCCTCTCCTTCCTTCCCCCTCTCTTCCCTTGTTGGAAACCTACTAGGAATAGGATTCCTAGTAGGAATCCTACTTGGGGCGCGCCCTATGAGGGCCGGCCGGCCTCCCCTTGCTCCTTTATATACGGGGGCAGGGGGGCACCCTAGAACACACAAGTTGACAGTTGGCTTAGCCGTGTGTGGTGCCCCCTCCATAGATTTCCACCTTGGTCATATCGTTGTAGTGCATAGGCGAAGCCCTGCGTCGGTAACTTCATCAACACTGTCATCACGCCATCGTGCTGACGAAACTCTCCCTCGACCTCAACTGGATCTAGAGTTCGTCAGACGTCACCGAGCTGAACGTGTGCAGATTGCGGAGGTGCCGTACTTTCGGTGCTAGGATCGGTCGGATCGTGAAGACGTACGACTACATCAACCGCGTTGTCATAACGCTTCCACTTTCGGTCTACGAGGGTACGTGGACACACTCTCCCGCTCGTTGCTATGCATCACCTAGATGGATCTTGCGTGTGCGTAGGACTTTTTTTGAAATTACTGCGTTCCCCAACAAAATCCGGCAGATCTCGGGTAGGGGGTCCCAAGTTGTGTGTCTGAGGATCGATGGTAACAAGGGACAATAGGGACACGTTGTTTTACCCAGGTTCGGAACCTCTTAAAGGAGGTAAAATCCTACGTCCTGCTTGATTATATTCGATGTGTATAAGGGTTACAAGAGCTGATCTACCTCGAGATCGTAATGGCTAAACCCTTGATGTCTAGCCTATGATAATTCTGATAGCCTCTACGGACTAAACCCTCCGGTTTATATACACACCAGAGGGGCCTAGGGTTGTACAGAGTTGGTTTGCAGAGGAAGGAAATAGTACATCTGGACACCAAACTTGCCGTCCACGCATATAGGAGTCCTACCCGGACACGCGGGGTAGTCTTCTGCTTTATCTTCACGGCCCATCAGTCCGGCCCATATCGAATAGACCGGACACCCGTGGACCCCCTAATCCAGGACTCCCTCAGTAGCCCCTGAACCAGTCTTCGATGACGATGTGTTCGGCACACGGATTATCTTCGGCATTGCAAGACAGGTTCCTTCTCCTAAATATTTTAAGTTAGCTTCCCGCATAAAGGAACAGTGTTCGGCTCTGCATAATCAATACAACCCTTAGCCACCCAGGCAAGATGTCAAAAACAGGAACAATGTCTTTTACTGACAACTTTTTCGGCGAAGCGTCACACTTGACTCTTTAACATTTCGGACCATTTTCATGCCTCCTATTTCGCATTTCGAGGTCTAGCCTCCATTGGCACGTCTCGTCAAAACAAAGATCATGCCCTCCCATTACAGAGATCATGCACGTCGGTAGAACCGGTCTCTTGAACGTGGTCATGTAATGTTGGTCCGGGCCGCTTCATCCAACAATACCGCCGAATCAAAATAAGACGTTGGTGATAAGCAGTATGACTATTATCGCCCACAACTCTTTGTGTTCTACTCATGCATATCATCTACGCATAGACCTGGCTTGGATGCCACTGTTGGGGAACGTAGCATGCAATTTCAAAAAATTCCCTACGATCATGCAAGATCTATCTAGGAGATGCATAGCAACGAGAGGGGGAGAGTGTGTCCACGTACCCTCGTAGACCAAAAGCGGAAGCGTTAGGTTAACGCGGTTGATGTAGTCGAACGTCTTCACGATCCAACCGATCTTAGTACCAAACGTACGGAACCTCCGAGTTTAGCACACGTTTAGCTCGATGACGTCCCTCGAACTCTTGATCCAGCAGAGGGTCGAGGGAGATTTCCGTCAGCACAATAGTGTGGCGATGGTGATGTGGTCCGCGTAGGGCTTCGCCTAAGCACTATGACGCAATGACCGGATGAGTAAACTATGGAGGGGGGCACCGCACACGGCCAAGAGAACAATTGATGTGCTATGGGGTGCCCCCTGCTCCCATATATAAAGGAGGGGAGGAGGAGGAGGCCATCCAGGAGGCGCGTGCCATGGGGGGGAGTCCTACTAGGAGTAGGATTCGGCCCCCCCTTTTTCCTTTCTTCACCGGAGGGAAAAGGAAGGAGAGGGAGAGGGAGAGGAAAGGGGAGGCCACGCCCCCTCCTCCTTGTCCTATTCGGACTCCCTAGGAGGGGGGCGCGCGCCACCCCCTGCGGGCTTCCCTCTCTCTCCCTTAGGGCCCATGTAGGCCCAATACTTCCCCAGGGGGTTCCGGTAACCCCTCGGTACTCTGGTAAAATACCCGAACCACTCGAAACCATTCCGATGTTCGAATACTACCTTCCAATATATGAATCTTTATCTCTCGACCATTTCGAGACTCCTTGTCATGTCTGTGATCTCATCCGGGACTCCGAACAAACTTCGGTCACAAAACACATAACTCATAATACAAATCGTCATCGAACGTTAAGCGTGCGGACCCTACGGGTTCGAGAACTATGTAGACATGACCGAGACACATCTCCGGTCAATAACCAATAGCGGAACTTGGATGCTCATATTGGTTCCTGCATATTCTACGAAGATCTTTATCGGTCAAATCGCAATAACAACATATGTTATTCCCTTTGTCATCGGTATGTTACTTACCCGAGATTCGATCGTTGGTATCATCATACCTAGTTCAATCTCATTACCAGCAAGTCTCTTTACTCGTTTCATAATGCATCATCCTGCAACTAACTCATTAGTCACATTGCTTGCAAGGCTATAGTGATGTGCATTACCGAGAGGGCCCAGAGGTACCTCTCCGATACTCGGAGTGACAAATCCTAATCTCGATCTATGCCAACCCAACAAACACCTTCGGAGACACATGTAGAGCATCTTTATAATCACCCAGTTACGTTGTGACGTTTGATAGCACAGAAGGTGTTCCTCCGGTATTCGGGAGTTGCATATTCTCATAGTCAGAGGGATATGTATAAGTCATGAAGAAAGCAATAGCAATAAAACTTCACGATCATTATGCTAAGCTAACAAATGGGTCTTGTCCATCACATCATTCTCTAATGATGTGATCCCGTTCATCAAATGACAACACATGTCTATGGTCAGGAAACTTAACCATCTTGGATTAACAAGCTAGTCAAGTAGAGGCATACTAGGGACACTCTGTTTGTCTATGTATTCACAGATGTACTAAGTTTCCGGTTAATACAATTCTAGCATGAATAATAAGCATTTATCATGATATAAGGGAATATAAATAACAACTTCATTATTTCCTCTAGGGCATATTTCCTTCAAAAGATGCCTCGTTTTTCCCCATGCCTTCCTCTACTCCTGTCCTCCAACCTCCAAGCTCTAGCGCCCACAACTCTGATCTTTCCCACCGCCGCCACCCTCCCCAGCTATGGAGGGGTCCGGTTCCAAGGGCAAGTGGGAGGCCTCCTCCGTCACCGAAAAGGACGTCAGGGATCTCCGGAGCGCGGGCTATCTGTCCGCAGATATCGCGTATAGGATCCCTGACAAAGATAAGGTTATTCCTACTCCGGAGCCTGGTGAGAGGGTCGTGTTCATCCCCCATTTCCTTTGGGGGCTAGGGTTTCCCCTCCACCCCTTTGTCCGGGGTCTTATGTTCTACTACGGGTTAGATTTCCATGATCAAGCCCCAAATTCCTTCCTCCACATATCGCGTTTAACGTCGTGTGTGAGGCTCTCCTCCGCATCCCCCCCACACTTCGGCCTATGGCTCAAGGTTTTCAATCTGAAGCCGAAGCGACGTACAACATGCAGACTGTGGTAGGGCTATGGTAAGCAAGCTCCCCAACACTGTCCAGCCCAAAGGGGCATTCGTAGAGACAGTCAAGGTGTGGCAGCAGGAGTGGTTCTACATCACCGAACCCCGCGACGCCAAATGGGCGGCCACGCCTGACTTCAGATCCGGACCCCCCACGAGAATCACCTCATGGACTGCCAAGGGTCTTGATTGGGGGTCCCAACCGGAGGTGAAGATGCTATGGAAACGCATCTCCAACATGTTGGGTGCAGACACCGGTCTCACAAACATGATTCTAGTGATGCCCTTCCGCCGCATCCTTCCCTGCCAGCTCCGGGCCTCCCCCATGTGGGAGTTCAATCCGGAGGAGCCACGGACCCTGAAGCGCTTCTTCGGCACCATGCACGATGAAATATGGAAGCAGCTCTTCAAGGCCCAAAAAACATGGCCGAAGAAGATCGAGGACATCGGACTCGACATCGAGAACCCGGCCTCGACGGTAAGAATAATCTCTCCGAAGACCTACCCGGTCAATACTTAACATATAATAAAGATTATACTGCCTGCCTTCCGTACAGGGCTAGATGGCAAAGGCGGAGCGGATCAACTGTCTGGCACCGCTGCCCGAGGACCCGACCACATCCCAGCTGATGGAGATGCTGGTCTCGGTGCCCTATCAGGCGCTGGAGAAGAAGACCAAGAAGAAGAAAGGCAAGGAGGCCAAGGGCGGCCCCCGCCACAAAGGTCCTTCTGACACAGTGTCCGGAGAGACCGAAGCCCTCACTTCCCACGAGGGAGATGAGGAAGAAGGGGAGGAGGAGGAGGTGGAAAGCGACTCCCCCCATAAGGGGAGGAAGAAGAAGAGGGCGGCCTCTGAAGACCCGAAGGGGGAGGCGCCCAAGAGAGGGAAGGTGACCCTCCCGGACAGTTCGGACTCAGAGTCCGAACTAGTCCCCAAGAAAGCTCCCAGGGTGAAGCCCCGCGCCGAATCATAAGTATTCAGAAACTTACTGTTTATCTTCAGTCTTCCTATTTCCATTATATAAGTTATTTTGTTATTTGCCTTTCAACCCTCCCCGCGAGCTCCCGCAAACTCCATTATCAGAGGGGAATTCTCTGCCGCCCGAAATGGCGGAGAGTGACACGCCGCCTGGAGCCCCCTCGCCTATCGCCATGGAGGACACCGAAGTGTTGTCTCGAAGGACCTCTCCTGGCCGAGAGGGGGCGAGCGAGGCCGTCGAGAGAGTGCCCGAGGTTAATACCTCGGTCGCCGAAGACCTAGGGGAGGCGAACCCTATGACAGCCGACGGTGGGGACCCCCAACAATCCGGGCCCCAGCTGACCACCATTCCGGAGGCCAGCATAGCTCTAGGATCGGATAAGAACCCCCTTCAAAAGAGGGGGGGAGCGTCAGCTCCATCGGCAGCATCCACTAATCCGGAGGCACCCAACACTCTGGAGGAAGCACTGCAAAGTGCTTCCATTGTGGAGGAGCACCGCACCCTGATGGGTGCGGTTATGGAGAAGGTTCAGTCTGCTAAAAATGGACTGAATGAAGCCTTCTGCAGCCTATTGACGGGCTTTGAGGTATGTGACGTAATGTTCTAAGAACTTTTCATATAAATAAAAAGAATAAACCTGTGTACAAACAGTAGCCCCTGAGGCTCTGTCCGGTTAAGAAGAAACCGGATAGAGGATCCATATAGTATTCGGAAGAGTAACATATTGTGATGTTACTGTAACAGGCCTCCATGTTGGCGGCAACAGCCCATGCCGCAGAAGTTTCCGAACTCAATCGGAAGCTTCAGATGGCAGATGAGGAACTCAACCACATTAATAAGCGGTTCGACGAGACGCAAGGTATGCGGACAATATTAAAAAGGAATTTATTTTTATATCAGAAGTGATATGTATATGTAGAGGTTAACTCATGGGATGCTTTGATAATGATCACAGCTGGCGCAGCCGAGGTCGAGACCCTCAAAGGCGCCTTTGCCCAGGCCAAGAAAGAGGCGGAGGTGAATAAGGCAGCCGCTGACAAAGCGGTTGCTGAACTGAAGATCGAGCAAGCTGCCCACCGCCAACACGAAGCTCGGGTGGCCGAAGTCGAGCAGGAGCTGAAGGATGCCATCAGCAAATGCGAAACCTTGGAGCAGAAGACTTCGACCCAGTCGTCCGAGCTTGCCAAGGCTCTCCATGATGCCAAAGAGGCGCGGATCGAGTCCCGGAGTGCTCGCGAAGAGATCCATCAGGCGAGGCAGATAGTGGCTGGTAAGGCCTTTCTTTTGCAAAGTATCTTTGGAGGTTAGAGGTATGCTTTGCTCACCCGAGTGTGGAGTTCTCCAAGCGCGTTTGCGGATCTTCCGAGGAGTGCCGCCGATGCCGCACAGTTCTTCCGAGCCCAGGAGGGGAACTCATCCGAGAAGCTGTTCTGGTCGCAATTTCTCGCGCCGGAGCACCCGACGCCTCTGAACGACCAGCTGAAGCAGCTGATGGAGCTGCATAAGGTGGCAGGCTTGGCCATGAAGGATCTAATAGTCCAACTCTGGCTGGCCGAGCCGATTCCTAGCAGCTACTTCGGTTTGGTGAAGCGGCTTGTCGATGCGCGGTCGTGGATTGATGCTCGGCCTGCATAGAGGGTGCCCGGATGGCCTTCGCCTATGTCAAAATGCAATGGGCGAAGATGAAGCCCACAGAAGTGGAAACCGCAGGCTCGCGCAAAGGCAAAGATCATCGGAAGCCGGAGAGGTACTTCGATGACGTCCTAGAAGGAGCCCGAGTGATAGAGGGGCAATGTTCTAAGGACGTGATATTTGATTGAATGTGGTCGGATTGTACAAACTATGTTATGAACCCATGTTGTGATATATCTATGTTTGCGCCTTTTGTTTGAAGCGATGTTTCCTCCTGTGCGGCCGTTTATTTGTTCTATTTCTGAAAGTTGCCAGTCGTCGGCTTCAGCCCCCATGTAGATGCTACAGGGGTGTTCGACATAACGCGTGACCACACTTTATCCAACGTCTTGGTCCGTAAAGGAGGTGTCAGCGAGGTGAACCAGACAATCGGACTATTCAGCTTTATTACTTTCACTTAGCCATAGGAGTTTGACTGTGGAGCTAAGCACTAGCCCCTGGTGCGTGTGCGGCTATCCGGACTATGGTGCCTTTTCCACGCGGCTGGGCGAAGACCAGCCCCTCATATAACACGGGGTGAATCGCGAATGATTTGTAGTATAATACTAAGTCGCCGAATCGCCGACCAGCTCTCGCCTATCATGACAGTCAGTTTTCGGCTTTCTCTACTGAGGTACTTGACCGGATGAACCAGAAATACAATCACAGTAGTTCTCCCTTTACTGCCTTAGCCGAACGAGCGGAACGTAAGGTGGTAAGCACAGGAGCCGTGCAACCCAACTATAGACCAAAGACATGATTCGGAGCCGATGCATATAATGCAATATCCGGGACACCGAAGAGTTCCCTATAGGTGTTCGGACTTGAAATGTGCAGGGCCAAATACAGCCCCCGGTGTTAAAGCCGGACTAAAGCACTTCTGGCAATCTGAAGTAGGGAGGGAATACAGATGATAATATAAAATAAATGAGTGCCAAAACAAAAGTGGTGATCGACTGCTTCTGTTATACCCTGGTTAATACGTCGAGCCGTGTTGTTGCAGATAATGCCATGAATATCAAGGCCATTTTACATGCCAAAAGTTTACACAAGGGAAAGGTTTACACGGGGCCTAAAAGTAGTGGTTTGAAGATCCCAATGGTTCCCTGCCGCACGTTTGCGCCATTTCTCCTTGGTGAGATATCCTTTGAGAGGAGGAGTCGATGGTTGTCTGCAAGAAAGAGGGACCTAGAAAAGAGCCCCCGTACAACCGTAGAGTAGGTAGGTTATTTAACGAACCTGCAATGGAAAAATATTTAAGGCCGAATAGGGTCAAGCCGTACTATGGACCCTCTCCGTAGTGTGCCTCTGGCGCTGCCCAAGGTATTTTAAGTGCGTAATTATGTACGTGTGGTACGTATGCCGCAACCTTATGGGGCGATCGACGGAGGCTAAACTGCTATGCAAGCTCCGGATCCACCGAGCTACCGCATTGTAATGCGGATTAGACTCGCTTAGCAGTGTCATGGGTCTTGATGACCGATGAGCTGTTCGGCTTGATGAGGCCGCCCTGTACTTCCGCTCCTAGGGCCACGGTGTGCTCCTCAGTACAGAGGGAGCGCTCCATATTTTCGTTTACTGTGATGACACCATGCGGTCCAGGCATTTTGAGCTTCAAATAAGCATAGTGCGTGACTGCATTAAAGCGGGCGAAAGTAGTTCGTCCGAGCAGTGCATGATAACTACTGCAAAAAGGGACGATGTCGAAGATCAATTCTTTGCTTCGGAAGTTGTCTGGAGAGCCGAATACTACTTCTAGTGTTAAGGAGCCCGTGCAGCAGGCCTCCACGTCGGGTATCACTCCTTTAAAGGTAGTGTTGCAAGGCTTGATTCTTGACGGATCGATACCCATCTTACAGACAATATCCTTCTAAATCAAGTTGAGGCTGCTGCCGCCGTCCATAAGGACTCTAGTGAGATGGTATTCGTCGATGATAGGAACAAGTACCAGGGCTGCCAAACCTCCGTGACGGATAGTGGTTGGGTGGTCCTTGCAATCAAAGGTGATCGGACAAGCCGACCATGGGTTGAATTTTGAGGCGACAGGCTCTACGGCGTAGACATCCCTTAATGCGCATTTGCGCTCCCTCTTGGGGATATGGGTGACATAGATCTTGTTCACTGTTTTTACCTCGGGGGGAAACTGCTTTTGTCCCCTAGTGTTTGGCGGGCGAGGCTCATCATCATCCTCGCTTTGAGGTCCTTTCCCCTTATGTTCGGCATTTAACTTGCCGGCCTGTTTGAAAACCCAGCAGTTTCTATTGGTGTGGTTGGCAGGCTTGTTAGGGGTGCCATGAATCTGGCAAGGCCTCTCTAGTATTTTGTCCAAGTTGGATGGACCGTCCCTATTACCTTTGAACGACTTCTTCCGTTGACCGGGCTTGGAGCCACTAAATCCGGCGTCTACTGTCGTATCCTCTGTTTCTTCGTTATTGTTCCGACGCTTGTTTTTATGGCGTCGTGGCCTGCCATTGCCATCCCTGGCCTTAGAAGTGCCGGGGTCACTGGTATTGTTGCTTCTACAAGCCAACCAGCTATCCTCGCCCACACAAAAGCGGGTCATAAGTTCAGTAAGGGCTGCCATAGTCTTCTGCTTCTCCTGACCGAGGTGTCGGGCGAGCCATTCATCACAGACACTATGTTTGAATGCCGCTAAGGCTTCGGCGTCCGGATAGTCCACGATTTGGTTCTTTTTAATTAAGAACCGATTCCAAAGTTTGCGAGCTGACTCTCCGGGTTGCTGAATAATGTGACTCAGGTCATCAGCATCCGGTGGCCGGACATAAGTGCCCTGAAAGTTGGCCTGAAAAGCATCCTCTAAGTCTTCCCAACTTCCAATGGAGTTCTCTAGGAGGCTGTTCAACCAGTGCCGTGTTGGTCCTTTCAGCTTTAGAGGGAGGTATTTAATGGCGTGGAGATCATCTCCACGAGCCATGTGAATGTGGAGAAGAAAATATTCAATCCATACGGCAGGATCCGTTGTTCCATCGTACTGCTCGATGTTCATGGGTTTAAACCCTTCCGGAAATTGGTGCTGCATTACCTCATCGGTAAAGCACATAGGGTGTGCGGCACCTCTATACCGGGCAACATTGCGACGGAGTTCGGATGACATCTGTGTTCGGTGCTGACCCCGGACTTGATTATATTTGTCGCGCCAGGCTTGATGGTCGTCGTCTCGTGTTAGGGCACGCCCTCTTGATCCATAAATTGATCTGGTCTGGCCAGCTCTATTGGTCAGGTCCTGACGTAGGTCGTACGTGTAGCCTGGGGCCGCCGTCTCCCTGCTTCTATGGGGAGGGGGCGCGGGCTGGTGTTCGGCATGATTAGCCGTTTTGTCCCGTCCACGTGGTGGTCGGTCCGGTTGATCGGCCTGATTGTATTTTGACGGTATTGGTGCAAGGGCCTCATCGTCGAATTGTGGTAGTAGCCTAACTTTTGGGTAGCTCTTTGTTGGGCGCTCGAAGCCGTATTCTTCGGCGGCTAGGACCTTGGTCCATCCGTCGTTGAGCGTATCCTGTTCGGCTTGAAGCTGCTGATGTTTCCTTTTCAGGCTCCGCGCGGTGGCGATGAGCTGTCGCTTGAAGCGTTCTTGTTCGAGGGGTTCCTCTGGGACGATGAAATCATCGTCACCTAGGCTGACATTCTCTTCGGAGACAGGTAAGTAGTACTATCTTTCGAATCCTCGTGATCGGCGTGTTCGGGGCTGTATTGACCCTCTTCCCTTTCATCCTGCTCGAACGCAGGCTCAACAGGGTGGTCGAGGTCTTCGGCGTTGTCCGGAGTATCGTTATCTCCGGTGCCGGTATTGCTTTCCCTTGCCCGACGCGATCGTGAGCGGCGCCGCTGACGCCAGCGCTTTGGTGGTTCATCAACGGGCTTATGCTCATCTGGATCTTGAGTGCCATCATCGTCCTTCTTCTCAGGTGTATCCACCATGTATACGTCGTAGGTAGAAGTGGCCGTCCAACGCCCAGTGATAGGAGGGTTTGACCTGGTTCGGTTTCGACATCGTCGTCCATGCCATTGATGTCTTTGGAGGCGTAGTCTAGCATGTCGGTTAAATCCTCGACAGTGGCTATTAAGTGGGTGGTGGGTGGGACGTAAAATTCCCTACTCTCAGCCCCTAGTTCAAGCTGGGCATAGTTCGGAGGTGACACTTCCGTGATGGCGAGAGATTGCATTAAGTCCAGCGTTTCATTTAAGAGCGAAAGCTGGAAAGGCATCTGAGGATCTGCGGAGCTAAGCTCGGTGATAACCACTTGATCGAGCTCGATGGACGCAGACCTCGAGAGTTCGGAGTTGGCATCCAGAGGCGAGTCCGGCTTCCCGATGACGGGGAGAGTCCCGTTTGACTCCGGATCTGCCGATGACGTGATCGCATCTGGGTCTCCGGCTAGAAGCTCCGTGATGAGAGAGAGTCCGGCGGGGTTCATCCACCCGTCTTCGGACGATGTGGTCCGCCCCAGATCCAAGGCCGGGGCGGACATGAGCGTCGACCCCTGAACGGGATCTGATAGTAGATCCGAAGGGCCTCCTTCGTGTGGGTGGGGAGCGGCGGCCCATGCCGTGAACCCCTCGAAGATCAGGTCTCCTCGGATATCGGCGATGTAGTTCAAACTTCCAAACCTGATCTGGTGACCAGGGGCGTAGCTGTCGACCCGCTCAAGGCGACCGGTCGAGTTGGCACGTAGCACGAAGCCGCCAAACACAAAGAGTTGGCCAGGGAGAAAGGTCTCCTCGGAAACAGCGTCGTCGCCAATGACGAGGCGAGCCATCGATTCTTCAGTTGACAACACAGCGGAACTCTCAATGAAAGCACCAATGTCGGTGTCAAAACCGGCAGATCTCAGGTAGGCGGTCCCAAGTTGTGTGTGTGAGGATCGATGGTAACAAGGGACAATAGGGACACATTGTTTAACCAGGTTCAGGCCCTCTTAAAGGAGGTAAAACCCTACGTCCTGCTTGATTACATTCGATGTGTATAAGGGTTACAAGAGTTGATCTATCTCGAGATCGTAATGGCTAAACCCTAACTGTCTAGCCTATGATAATTCTGATAGCCTCTACGGACTAAACCCTCCAGTTTATATACACACCGGAGGGGCCTAGGGTTGTACAGAGTCGGTTTGTGGAGGAAGGAAATAGTACATCCGGACATCAAACTTGCCGTCCACGCATATAGGAGTCCTACCCGGACACGGGGTAGTCTTCTGCTTTATCTTCACGGCCCATCAGTCCGGCCCATATTGAATAGGCCGGACACCCGAGGACCCCCTAATTCAGGACTCCCTCAGAATGTGGGAGAGAAGAAGGGGAAAGGCCCCAGTAGGAGGCGGTGCGAGTGGGTGGATCTCATCGGCATCATGTGGGACAGCGGATATGCGATGGGACTAGATAGCGCAGGCGAATTAAGGAAGGAAAGCTATATGGCGTTCGCACCACTCCCCCTGTAGCGTGACGGATCTCACGCTCGACTGGTCGGGCGACTCTAATTAGTTTCCTACTATTATTGACATTTTATTGACAAGAGGAGCCTTGGAGCGACAAGCGAAAAGCCTTATGCATCATCAGAGCTTTATATCTAGGGAAACCTAACTCCTGTGCGCGCGCCGCCGGTCAATGGGTTGGTCTCCTTGCGCCCTTGCTTTAGGTGTTTCCCTTGCTCACGTTGCTCAAGACGGCGAGCTGTGGCCTTCCCGTACTAGCCCAGGAGGGGTTGGCCAGGACTTCCAAGATCTGGCATCTAGCCCTATGCTGGCGCTGATCTGAGGTCCGGGAGCCATGACTGTGAGTTGTGGTCAACAGGAGCGGTGTAGAGGGCATGCCTCCGGTCGGGAGGCTCGGTGCCGATCTGGCGGCTGCGCGCTCCTGATTTAGGGGTGGCTGTGCTCCGCACAGGGGCGTGTTGGTGGTCTTGATCTGCCTCTCGTGCTCCAGTTCAGTCCATGTCAGCTCCTGGGCTCAGGGTCCTGGGCAAGGCTCTCTCCGACGAGGTGGCGTGCTCTGTCGATGTTGGTCTTTGGTGACCACTCCGGTCTGCGACGGCGGCCTCGCTGTGGGTTGTTGTGGCCACCGAAAGGTCTTCCTGAGGATTTCTCTCTCCATATCCGTTTGTTGACGTCGACGGTGAGATGCAGACTATGAATGGCAGGCAGAGCGATAGTTGTGCAACGTCGACGGCCGAACATCACATTTAGTTGTTGGACCGGGGAAAAGTGGTGTCGCATAAGTGACTTCGATGGTGGTGCTATTTTTTTTTCGAGAAAATTTCCGATCTATTCATCTTCAATCATGGCAGTACAACGAATACCAGAAATAATAAAAATTACATCCAGATCCATAGACCACCTAGCGACGACTACCAGCATTGAAGCGAGCCGAAGGCGCGCCGCCGTCATCGCCCCTCCATCGCCGGAGTCAGGCACAACTTGTTGTAGTAGACTGTCAAGAAGTCGTCGTGCTAAGGCCCCGTAGGACCAGCGCACCAGAACAGCAACCGCCGCAGATGAAGAATAACGTAGATCAGAAAGATCCAATCCGAAGACACGTGAACGTAGACGAACAACGACGAGATCCGAGCAAATCCACCAAAGATAGATCCGCCGGAGACACACCTCCACACGCCCACCAACAGTGCTAGACGCGCCGCCGGAGCGGGGACTAGGCGGGGAGATCTTTATTCCATCTTCACGGAGCCGCCGCCGTCTCGTCTTCCTGAGCAGGACACAAACACTAGCAAAACTGAAAGAAACGACTAAAAACGGAGCCCTCCCGCCGGCCCTTGCCGAGATCCACCGCGCCCCATGGCCCTAGGGCCACCGGAGAGGAGGCGGACCTGCGGCGGCGGCGGCGGGAGGTAGAAAGCCTAACTTTTTTTGTGGAGGAAGGAGGAGGCGGCGGCTAGCCTGATGGTGGTGCTACTTGAGCGCCTAGTCTCGAGCTCCGGGGTGAAAAGCCAAGATGTGACCCGAGTTGGTTATACCTGACAATGATGATATTTTTTACATCGTTACCTTGTTATGACTTTGCCATTTGTTGGCGTGTTTTGTGTGTATGTGTGTTAGTATTGGCTATGCGCATGGCCCATTGTGTTTGTATCCTGTTATGCTTCATGTTTTAGCCAATGAAACTTGCATTTGTTGTAAATTGTCAAGGCAAACACTTTCTAATTAGAGGTACGCATGGACACATAATACGTCACCAAGTTTCATGTGCCATTTCTCTGGGGCAAAAAAGAAGGAAAAGGAGCTTCATATGCCATGTGGGCCCAGTTGTTCCCCCCAATGCATGTGTAGATCGGCGCTCCATGCATATGCATGTATGCTTTGTGCGCACGACACGAGCCAAGAACGAGAGCCCACGGGATCATGTGCGAGAAGAAGCAGGGGACCGGTGTAATAGCGTCAAGCAACAAACTGCTTATCCCCGCTAATCCCCAGTAGAGACCTTAGTATTCTACTGGGGTTCCGTCGATGCTCGGGCAATTTGAGTGGAGAAGACACCAGAGGAACAAGGAATTTGCAGGCGCCGAGGACTAGTTAAGTAGCGAATGGAATTTTGTGTTAATTCCGCGGTTGCGCATAGTAAATTGATCCCGAGGGAATTAGGGATCTGTCCGTTAGTTTAGTACCGGGCCCCGTAGATAGCTTTCCTTCACTGGCACTCTTTTTTCTTCCGTTCGAGGACAAGGATTAGTTATTAGTGTCTGTGCCTATGCGTATGTACTCCTCTCCTACAGTTGTACACTGAATGCCAAGGCTTGTGCTCTTGCCCTTGAATTCATGGACTGCTTCATTTTCCCAGTTGCCAGTCCGGCCCGGCAGTCAGAAAATTAAGTTGAACTGATCAAAGTTCCAAAAATGACAGATTTTACAAGCAAGCGTTCGTAGGGTCCAACGGTTGCTTTCGGATGGAGATTGCGCACAAGCATGGGTTTTTACAAAGACACTTCAGTGTCAACATTTTTAAACATTGATTGAAGACAATGGAACATGATTGATGGATGCTGCCGGCTGCTGCTTGCACGAACATACTCAAATTATTTGAAGTTTCTTAGAGGAACTAGAAACTACTCTCTTGTTGTTGATTTTTGAGAAAATCTACTCTCTAGTTGAAATTGCCAGCCATGCTTGGATTTATGCATAAAATATAGTGCACGTACGCACGAAATTTACTACTGTTGGTACAACAACAGTAGTTAGGGCCATCTTCGCATCCTCGATAACGTAAACGGGAACATCCGTCAAGATATATAGAATGTTACTAGCATATACTCCCTCGGTTCCTAAATACTTGTCTTTCTAGACATTTTAACAAGTGACTACATACGGAGTAAAATGAGTGAATCTACACTTTAAAATATGTCTACATACATCCGTATGTGATAGTCATTTGAAATGACTAGAAAGATAAGTATTTAGGAACGGAGGAAGTACTATACAGGCATGCTATACACGTACTACGTACGCGCGTGTGCGTGCAGACGAGCTACGTAGCTTTGCAAGCAAGCCAAGTAGTTACTGAACGCAACACGAGGCCCGATCATCAGCAGCATCAGCACCAGTAGGTCTCTCCGCACATGCACGCATGGAGACGGGAGGCGACAGCCGTAGCTTGGCTTGGGCTTGGGGCTTGTTTTTTGCGCGCGCGCGTACGTACGTACTACGCGCGTGTCTCACGTTTCACCGCCCACTCATGTACGCGCGCATATCATGTGCATGCGTGTATGCCAAGGATACTGCATGCGCTGCGAGTCCGCTCCGTGTTTTCTCCGTCGATCGGCCGATCGCTCTCACGCTCACGCACGGCCGGCATCGATCGTGCTCGTGCGTGCGTGCCTCCGGACCCGTGACAAGATCGAGGAACGCGGGGTGCAACTTCCTGCTCTCACTTGGTTGGACTAGCCAGCTGGCTTTGCTTGCTTCGCATAAATCACTATGTAATGTAAATGGGTCGATTGTGACAAGATTCGTCTCTCATGCTAATCGTGCGTTTAGAGAAAGAAGTAGTGGTACTACAATTAAGGATGCAGCTTCGATCTTTCCATCGGACTCGTACCGGGAAAACTACACCTCCTTAATTATTGAGAGTTGTGTAGATATGTATGCTCCGGGAGTCCATTTCAACGGTGTGGAGTGCTGTTTCATTTTGTCACCGGTCGTGTCTGTTTGCCGTAGCCATCGATCGGCTCGTGCTAATCAAGAGTCAAGCATTTCCTCCTAACTTCCGATCCAGACCAGATGATCTGTTTTGGGGGACAATCCAACGATCATTTTCATTGATTTTTGCTATTTTACAAAGACATCAGACTGTTTGACTCGGCATGCATGTATACGTGGCGGTGGCCGCGCGCGCGAAGGCTGGTCTACGTCCGAGGAGGACACTGAAGCGAAATTCAGCTTGGCGTTAATATATGCAACTTGCATAATGCAAGTGTGACTGTAGTAGCTTGGACCAAGCATCTTCGAGCTTGCGGCTTCATTTGTTAATCAGGGGCTTCGACTTCAATATTTGTTCCCAGTACCATATACAGGTACGGTTGACAGGGAGTGCTGGTCACGAACTTGGACATTATGAAATAACCAGTGTTTTTTGTAACCAAGCAACGTACGATCAGACTTATAGAATTTGAAAAATTATGAAAAAAAAAACCGTGCAAGTAGAGTATATAGCATGCCTGTATAGTATGCACGTTATGAAAAATTATGAAAAAAATCGTAGATGCACTTTATCCAAAATGGCCGATTCTTTTCTGAGACAAGTTTGATTGATCGGCAAAATAAGCACCCCTCTTACATGCGTGTGCTTACCAGGGGAAATTAACGGTCGAGATTCCGGCTGGGCGGGTATTCGAGCGAACGGATGGGCGCCAGAGCAGCCAACGCATGCCGTACCCATCATATATTGTAATGTCGGACCGGATGCTAGCCGCCGATTCCGACCTGCTTCGTGTGATCCGTGGCGTCAAAGCAGCTTTGACCACGAACTCTGGCTCGGTCGCTTCGGTCGCTCGCATCGCACGCAACCAGCTTCGCCGCACGCGTGTTCAACCACGAACTGGGCTGCATGCTGGCTTTTTGCGTACGTCTGGCTGACCGATCAACCAAAACACCAGCTCATGGTTTGCCTTCACACAAATATCCAAGCTATGGTCAAACTACGCCACCAAGTTTATACGGAAACCACTTCACGGGACTCTTCCATGCAGTCTAATTCTTGCTGATTGGCATCTAAACATCAGTGCACAATGTCCAATCTGTCAGATACGGAGCGTAAGATACCAAACATGTGCTATTTTTATTATATACCACTAGTGTTAAAAACGTTCTTATATTTTAAGACAGAGGGAGTAGCAAAAGAGGCCCAGCCTTCCAACGGGAGAGGAAAAAAAAATACCACAGTCCTCTTAAAGCATCTACAGCGGGACGTCTCAAACCCCCCTTGTATGTCCGGGCGGACGGTCCAGTCAATGACCGGTTAGAAAACTCCGGCCCAGACGGACGCCTTAAACCGGCCTCAAGCGTCTAGACTGGCCGACACCCCTCATATCCAGCCCAAATATGGGGTGGATATGGGAAGGCCTGGGCACGTCTGCCACGTCAGACCCGGTCCACGATGGCCCACCTGACCCCATATATATATTAATCCCCATCCCCTTTCCGGATCAAACCCTACACATTCCCCTCCACCCTACTCTGCCACCCAAGCTCCCGTCTGGCGATCTTCGGCCTTCTTTGGCATATGATGTGCATCGGATCCGATGACGACCAGTACAGATCCGTCGACTGGGGTGTCGTCTGATACGTCTCCGTCGTATTTATAATTTTTGATTGTTCCATGCCAATATTATACAACATTCATATACTTTTGGCAACTTTTTATATTATTTTTGGAACTAACATATTGATCCAGTGCCCAGTGCCAGTTCCTGTTTGTTGCATGTTTTATGTTTCGCAGAAAACCCATATCAAACGGAGTCCAAACGTAATAAAATTGGACGGAGAATATTTTTGGAATATTTGTGAAATATGGGAAGAAGAATCAACGCGAGACGGTGCCCGAGGGGGCCACGAGGCAGGGGGCGCGCCCCTGACCCTCGTGGGCCCCCCGTAAGGCGGTTGCTGCTCTTCTTTGGCCGCAAGAAAGCTAATTTTCGGAGAAAAATCTGGGCGAAGGTTTCAATCCAATCGGAGTTACGGATCCCCGGATATATAAGAAACGGTGAAAGGACAGAATCCGAGAACACAGAAACAGAGAGACAGAGAGACAGATCCAATATCGGAGGGGCTCTCGCCCCTCCATGCCATGGAGACCAAGGACCAGAGGGGAAACCCTTCTCCCATCTAGGGAGGAGGTCAAGGAAGAAGAAGAAGGAGGGGGCTCTCTCCCCCTCGCTTCCGGTGGCGCCGGAGTGCCACCGGGGGCCATCATCATCACCGCAATCTTCACCAACAACTTCACCGTCATCATCACCAACTCTTTCCCCCCTCTATGCAGTGGTGTAACCCCTCTTTTACCCGCTGTAATCTCTACTTAAACATGGTGCTCAACGCTATATATTATTTTTCAATGATGTATGGCTATCCTATGATGTTTGAGTAGATCCGTTTTGTCCTATGGGTTATTGATGACTGTGATTGCTTTGAGTTGCATGTTTTATTATTGGTGCTGTCATATGGTGCTTTCCGTGTCGCGCAAGCGTGAGGGATCCCCGCTGTAGGGTTTGCAATATGTTCATGATTTGCTTATGGTGGGTGGTGTGAGTGACAGAAACATATACCCAGTAAGTAGGTTGTTTACGTATGGGAGTAAAGAGGACTTGATACTTTAATGCTATGGTTGGGTTTTATTTTAATGATCTTTAGTAGTTGCGGACTCTTGCTAGAGTTCCAATCATAAGTGCATACTAGACCATAAATGCGCGCTTTGTCGCGCTCGCCCGTTTTCAACAAAAATAATTAAAAAACTGTTGAAATTCCAAATAATTAATATAATGGAAATGGTTCAAATTATTGTTACCCAAGTCCAGGGCCATTGAGAAAGATTAAATATTGAAAGGCCCCATCTACTTGAATACGTAATGTTGGTTCTATTCTATACTACCGACAAAAAAATGTAGTCCAATTCTAAAGCAGTAAAACACCAATGCTTTTTTATGTAATGTCACTTGAACACCTAAGCGAAAACTGCCCTTTGTTGCAGGACATGGATCTAAACTTAAGGTCTTGTTAGGGCTCATACCTGTAATGAACAGAATGAAGAGTTTTGAAATATAAAAAACGCATAGTTGTTCGGCTATATGTTCATCCGGTATGCAAACACTCCGTTTGTATACAATATTTTTATTAGCAAGCATTTAATATATTTTCTTTACTTTTACATAAGTGGATGAAGGTGTGTCAAATAGTAAAACCTGCAGTTCCATAAGAATGCTAACCTTCGTTTCTAATGAATGGGAGGATGGGAATGTACGTCTTTGAACATGACGCACTGCAGGTAGACATAGAATTAGAATTAAGAACTAAAAATCATTATTTTCACGCTGGTGCATCCGCAATCCTGAAGCCCGTCAGCTATACAGGTACTTTTTTTTGCGGCTATACAGGTACATGAAAATGATAACAAACTCGAACAGATATGTGAGAATTAGTAAACAAAATACCTACACCAAATCAAAGGAAAAAAATCAAATGTGCACTATTCTCAGATTGAAGTTGAGAGAAAGCAGAAGGAAAAGGGACATGCACAACTTCTATCTTCCTCGTGGCTCGTGAGCGTTTGCCTCCCCAAGTGCGCACGCTGGGGAGAGAAATCCACCGCCGTCACCAGAGATTGACTTTGAGCGCAGATCCGCTAATGAAAGTGACGAAGGGGCTAAAGGCTAGAGGGCAAGGAACACCTTGGCACACCGCCTCTCCTTCACCGCCCCTTTTTCTTCCCCTGCAGCAAGCACCCCGCTGTATGGACGGGGATGAAGGATGGGAGGACACGGAGTGCATGCCGTGTTATGAGGAAGCTGTCACCGCCGTCGCATGTATTCTACATCGGTGAACGGGAGGCCGCCTAGATCGATCTTCGGAGCAGCAACCCATTACCGTTGGGGCCGGCCAGGACCGTAAGCGACGTTCGGAGTCGGGGTGGTAGAAAGGGCTGCGGGGACGCTGTGGTACGACGCAATGATCCAGAACGTTGACTGAGTTGATCGGACGGTCTAAAGTGTCAAATCACTGTGTGAGCTCATAGGTGGCTCTGTTATACTGTTTAGTAATGATCCAAGTAGAGAAAGTATGCTAGCTTATGCCTCTCCCTCAAATAAAATTGCAATAATGATTACCGGTCTAGTTATCGATTACCTAGGGACAAATAACTTTCTCGTAACAAAAAGCTCTCTACTAAAACTAATTTAGTTGTGTCTTCATCTAAACAGCCCCTACTTTTTATTTACGCGCTCTTTATATTCTTGCAAACCTATCCAAAACACCTACAAAGTACTTCTAGTTTCATACTTGTTCTAGGTAAAGCGAACGTTAAGCGTGCGTAGAGTTGTATCGGTGGTCGATAGAACTTGAGGGAATATTTGTTCTACCTTTAGCTCCTCGTTGGGTTCGACACTCTTACTTATCGAAAGAGGCTACAATTGATCCCCTATACTTGTGGGTTATCAAGACCTTTTTCTGGCGCCGTTGCCGGGGAGCAATAGCGTGGGGTGAATATTCTCGTGTGTGCTTGTTTGCTTTATCACTAAGTAATTTTTATTTGTTGTTCTTAGTTGTTCTCTATCTTTAGTTATGGATATGGAACACAAAATACCAAAAAAATTAGGTTTACTTGCTACTCATGGAGATGGGGAACCTCCTAAAACCCTCGATGCTCGTTATGTGACAGATATTATGTACTACTTTGATAATCCAGAGAAAATCCCATTCAATCTGGTAATGGGAGACACGTTGGATTAACGTGAATACTTTAGGGATTATCGCTTGACTCAAAACGGGAAACTATTATGGGATCAAATTTATATGTTGAAGTGGTATGCTCGGCAAGTATGCTTGAGTTATGATTATACTTGTTGCTCTAGGATGAAGGCTCCACACCTTTCCTTTTCATGCAAATTTAATGATAATAAAACCTTGGCTTCTTATGCTAATGGTATGTATGATTACTATGATGTGGAACAAATAGAAGAATTTGTTGCTTTTATGGGTGCTTATGAAATTGAATCTTTGTTCAAAGAGTGTGAAAATCTTTATGATGCTGTTTATAGACCTGAAAATTTAGCTATCCTTAAATATTGCTATGAGAATTATGAATACAATTCCGATATTGATGCATTTATTGAGAAAGTCTCCGCTGTTCAAGAAGAGACTAATATTTTGCAGGAGTCTATGGAAGAAGAAATTGATGAAACTGTGAGCTCATTAGATGAAAAAGATGAGGAGGAGAGCGAAGAACAAAAGGAGGAAGAGCGGATTGATCACCCGTGCCCACCTTCTAATGAGAGTAACTCTTCAACTCATACATTGTTTATCCCTTTTGATGATGCTTGCTATGCTTGTGGCCAAGATGCCAATATGAATTATGCTTATGGAGATGAACTTGCTATAGTTCCTTATGTTAAACATGAAATTGTTGCTATTGCACCCACGCATGATGGTCCGATTATCTTTTTGAATTCTCCAAACTACACTTTATCGGAGAAGTTTGTGCTTATTAAGGATTATATTGATGGGTTGCCTTTTACCGTTGCACATGATAATTTTGATAGATATAATATGCATGTGCTTGCTGCTCCAACTTGCAATTATTATGAGAGAGGAACTACATCTCCGCCTCTTCATGTTTCCAATATGATAAAATTGCAAGAAACTGTTTATACTATGCATTGGCCTTTTACTATGTGTGCATGAATTGTTCTTGTATGACATGCCGATGCATAGGCAGAGAGTTAGACTTCGTCATTTCTTGATATATGTTACTGTTTGCTCACTACTAAATCACAAATCATTGTTAATTAAAATTGGCTTTGATATACCTCGGGATCCGGGTGGATCCATTACTTGAGCACTATATGCCTAGCTTAATGACTTTAAAGAAAGCGCTGCCAGGGAGACAACCCGAAAGTTTTAGAGAGTCATTTATTTCTGTTGAGTGCTTTTATATAGTTTAAAAACAAAAAAAATAAAGAGGGGAACCTAAAACCTTTTCAAAAAGGAAAGTGAAAGTGAAAGAGACAAGCATTGTTGAAGTGGGGGAGCTCCTTGAACTTTGTTCATGCTCACGGAAACTTTGTGAATGTTAATTACAGAAAATTTTCAATAAAAACAAGTATCCCCTTGTACAATTCCATTGTATTATAAAAATAATGTGCCAAGGTTTGCCTTTAGGATGTTTACAATGCTTGTTGGTTTGTACGGTGAAGGACAGAAACTTTGGCTGTAGTGCGTGATTTTTTGTTTTTTACTGGAACGTCAAACGGTTCTGAAAATTTTTGCACTGCCTTTCTATATAAATTTTTTATTTTTCCTAATTTTGGTAGCATTTTTGGAGTACCAGAAGTATGGTTAATGTTCAGATTGTTACAGACTGTTCTGTTTTAGACAGATTCTGTTTTTGATGCATAGTTTGCTTGTTTTGATGAAACTATCAATTTCTATCAGTGAATTAAGCCATGGAAAAGTTATATTACAGTAGCTATAATGCAAAAACAAAATATGAATTGGTTTGCAACAGTACTTAGAGTAGTGATTTGCTTTATTATACTAACGGATTTTACCGAGTTTTTTGTTGAAGTTTTGTGTGGATGAAGTGTTCGATGATCGAGAAGGTCTCGGTATGAGGAAAAGGAGGAGAGGAAAGAGCTCAAGCTTGGGGATGCCCAAGGCACCCCAAGTAAATATTCAAGGAGACTCAAGCGTCTAAGCTTGGGGATGCCCCGGAAGGCATCCCATCTTTCTTCAACAAGTATTGGTATGTTTTCGGATTCGTTTCGTTCATGCGATATATGCAAATCTTGGAGCGTCTTTTGCAATTAGTTTTCACTTTTCTTTTATGCACCATGATGGTATGAGATAGTCCTTGGTGGATTTATAGAATGCTCTTTTGCACTTCACTTATATCTTTTGAGTATGGCTTTATAGAATGCTTCATGTGCTTCACTTATATCATTTAAAGTTTGGATTGCCTGTTTCTCTTCACATAGAAAACCGCCATTTAGAATGCTCTTTTGCTTCACTTATATTTGTTAGAGCGTGGGCATATCTTTTGTAGAAAGAATTAAACTCTCTTGCTTCACTTATATCTATTTAGAGAGATGACAGGAATTGGTCATTCACATGGTTAGTCATAAAATCCTACATAAGACTTGTAGATCACTGAATATGATATGTTTGATTCCTTGCAATAGTTTTACGATATAAAGGTGGTGACATTAGAGTCATGGTAGTTGAGTAATTGTAAAATTGAGAAATACTTGTGTTGAGGTTTGCAAGTCCCGTAGCATGCACGTATGGTGAGCCGTTATGTAACGAAGTTGGAGCATGAGGTATTTATTGATTGTCTTCCTTATGAGTGGCGGTCGGGGACGAGCGATGGTATTTTCCTACCAATCTATCCCACTAGGGGCATGCGTAGTACTACTTTGCTTCGAGGGCTAATAAACTTTTGCAATAAATATATGAGTTCTTTATGACTAATGTGAGTCCATGGATTATCACCCTTCCATCATTACTAGCCTCTTCGGTACCCTGCATTGCCCTTTCGCACCTCGAGAGTTGGTGCAAACTTTGCCGGTGCATCCAAACCCCGTGATATGATACGCTTTATCACACATAAACCTCCTTATATCTTCCTCAAAACAGCCATCATACCTACCTATCATGGCATTTTCATAGCCATTCCGAGATATATTGCCATGCATATTCCATCATCATCATATACATGACTTGAGCATTTATTGTCATATTGCTTTGCATAATCGTAAGATAGCTAGCATGATGTTTTCATGGCTTGTCCGTTTTTTGATGTCATTGCTACGCTAGATCATTGCACATCCCGGTACACCGCCGGAGGCATTCATATAGAGTCATATCTTTGTTCTAGTATCGAGTTGTAATTGAACGAAATATGCCCTAGAGGCAATAATAAAGTTATTATTTATTTCCTTATTTCATGATAAATGTTTATTATTCATGCTAGAATTTTATTAACCGGAAACTTGATACATGTGTGAATACATAGACAAACATAGTGTCACTAGTATGCCTCTACTTGACTAGCTCGTTAATCAAAGATGGTTGAGTTTCCTAGCCATAGACATGAGTTGTCATTTGATTAACGGGATCACATCATTAGGAGAATGATGTGATTGACTTGACCCATTCCGTTAGCTTAGCACTTGATCGGTTAGTATGTTGCTATTGCTTTCTTCATGACTTATACATGTTCCTATGACTATGAGATTATGCAACTCCCGTTTACCGGAGGAACACTTTGTGTGCTACCAAACGTCACAACGTAACTGGGTGATTATAAAGGTTCTCTACAGGTGTCTCCGAAGGTACTTGTTGGGTTGGCGTATTTCGAGATTAGGATTTGTCACTCCGATTGTCGGAGAGATATCTCCGGGCCCACTCAGTAATGCACATCACTATAAGTCTTGCAAGTATTGTGACTAATGAGTTAGTTGTGGGATGATGTATTACGGAACGAGTAAAGAGACTTGCCGGTAACAAGATTGAACTAGGTATTGAGATATCGACGATCGAATCTCGGGCAAGTAACATACCGATGACAAAGGGAACAACGTATGTTGTTATGCGGTTTGACCGATAAAGATCTTCGTAGAATATGTGGGAGCCAATATGAGCATCCAGGTTCCGCTATTGGTTATTGACCAGAGACGTGTCTCGGTCATGTCTACATTGTTCTCGAACCCGTAGGGTCCGCACGCTTAAAGTTCGATGATGGTTATATTATGAGTTTATGTGTTTGGATGTACCTAAGGTAGTTCGGAGTCCCGGATGAGATTTGGGACATGACGAGGAGTCTTGAAATGGTCGAGACGTAAAGATCGATATATTGGACGACTATATTCGGACATCAGAAAGGTTCTGAGTGATTCGGGTATTTTTCGGAGTACCGGAGAGTTACGGGAATTCGCCGGGGAGTATATGGGCCTTAGTGGGCTTTAGGGGAAAGAGATAGGAGAGGCTGGGCGCCCCCCAAGGCCTAGTCCGAATTGGACTTGGGGGAGGGGCTGCGCCCCCTCCTTCCTTCTCTTCTCTCTCCCCTTTCCTTGACTCCTACTCCTACTACTTGGAAGGGGGGAATCCTACTCCCGGTGGGAGTACGACTCCTCCTAGGGCGCGCCATAGAGAGGGCCGGCCCTCCCCCTCCTCCACTCCTTTATATATGGGGAGGGGGGCACCCCTTGGAGACACAACAATTGATCTCTTAGCCGTGTGCGGTGACCCCCTCCACCATAGTCCACCTCGATAATATCGTAGCGGTGCTTAGGCGAAGCCCTGCGTCGGTAGAACATCATCATCGTCACCACGCCGTCGTGCTGACGAAACTCTCCCTCAACACTCGGCTGGATCGGAGTTCGAGGGACGTCATCGGGCTGAACGTGTGCTGAACTCGGAGGTGCCGTGCATTCAGTACTTGATCGGTCAGATCGTGAAGACGTACGACTACATCAACCGCGTTGTGCTAACGCTTCCGCTTTCGGTCTACGAGGGTACGTGGACACACTCTCCCCTCTCGTTGCTATGCATTACCATGATCTTGTGTGTGCGTAGGAAATTTTTGAAATTACTACGTTCCCCAACAGTGGCATCCGAGCATGGTTTTATGCATAGATGTCATATGCACGAGTAGAACGCAAGTGAGTTGTGGTCGATATAAGTCATACTGCTTACGAGCATGTCATACTTTGGTTCAGCGGTATTGTTGGATGAAGCGGCCCGGACCGACATTACGCGTACGCTTACGCGAGACTGGTTTACCGCCGTGCTATGCACACAGGTGACTAGCGGATGTCAGTTTCTCCAACTTTAGTTGAACCGAGTGTGGCTACGCCCGGTCCTTGCGAAGGTTAAAATAGCACCAACTTGACAAACTATTATTGTGGTTTTGATGCGTAGGTAAGAACGGTTCTTGCTCAGCCCGTAGCAGCCACGTAAAACTTGCAACAACAAAGTAGAGCACGTCTAACTTGTTTTTGCAGGGCATGTTGTGATGTGATATGGTCAAGGCATGATGCTATATTTTATTGTATGAGATGATCATGTTTTGTAACCGAGTTATCGGCAACTGGCAGGAGCCATATGGTTGTCGCTTTATTGTATGCAATGCAATCGCCCTGTAATGCTTTACTTTATCACTAAGCGGTAGCGATAGTCGTAGAAGCATAAGTTGGCGAGACGACAACGATGCTACGATGGAGATCAAGGTGTCGCGCCGGTGACGATGGTGATCATCACGGTGCTTCGAAGATGGAGATCACAAGCACAAGATGATGATGGCCATATCATATCACTTATATTGATTGCATGTGATGTTTATCTTTTATGCATCTTATCTTGCTTTCATTGACGGTAGCATTATAAGATGATCTCTCACTAAATTATCAAGGTATAAGTGTTCTCCCTGAGTATGCACCGTTGCGAAAGTTCTTCGTGCTGAGACACCACGTGATGATCGGGTGTGATAGGCTCTACGTTCAAATACAATGGGTGCAATACAGTTGCACACGCGGAATACTCAGGTTAAACTTGACGAGCCTAGCATATAACAGATATGGCCTCGGAACACTGAGACCGAAAGGTCGAGCGTGAATCATATAGTAGATATGATCAACATAGTGATGTTCACCATTGAAACTACTCCATCTCACGTGATGATCGGACATGGTTTAGTTGATTTGGATCACGTGATCACTTAGAGGATTAGAGGGATGTCTATCTAAGTGGGAGTTCTTAAGTAATATGATTAATTGAACTTTAATTTATCATGAACTTAGTCCTGGTAGTATTAGCATATCTATGTTGTAGATCAATAGCTCGTGTTTAGCTCCCCTATTTTATTTTGATATGTTCCTAGAGAAAACTGAGTTGAAAGATGTTAGTAGCAATGATGCGGATTGGATCCGTGATCTAAGGATTATCCTCATTGCTGCACAGAAGAATTATGTCCTTGATGCACCGCTAGGTGACAGACCTATTGCAGGAGCAGATGCAGACGTTATGAACGTTTGACAAAAGCTCGGTATGATGACTACTTGATAGTTTAGTGCACCATGCTTTACGGCTTAGAACCGGGACTTCAAAAATGTTTTGAAATGCCACGGAACATATAAGATGTTCCAAGAGTTGAAATTGGTATTTCATACTCATGCCCGTGTCGAGAGGTATTTGACCTCTGACAATATTTTCCCTACAAGATGGAGGAGAATTGCTCAGCTAGTGAGCATGTGCTCAGAATGTCTGAGTACTACAATCACTTGAATCAAGTGGGAGTTAATCTTCCAGATAAGATAGTGATTGACAGAGTTCTCTAGTCACTATCACCAAGTTACTAGAAGTTCGTGATGAACTATAATATGCAAAGGATAACGGAAACGATTCCCAAGCTCTTCGTGATGCTGAAATCGACGAAGGTACAAATCAAGAAAAACATCAAGTGTTGATGATTGACAAGAGCACTAGTTTCAAGAAAAGGGCAAAGGGAAGAAGGGGAACTTCAAGAAGAACAGCAAGCGAGTTGCTGCTCAAGTGAAGAAGCCCAAGTCTGGACCTAAGCCTGAGACTGAGTGCTTCTACTGCAAAGGAACTGGTCACTGGAAGCGGAACTGCCCCAAGTATTTGGCGGATAAGAAGGATGGCAAAGTGAACAAAGGTATATTTTATATACATGTTATTGATGTGTACTTTACTAGTGTTTATAGCAACCCCTAAGTATTTGATACTAGTTCAGTTGCTATGATTAGTAACTCGAAATGGGAGTTGCAGAATAAACACAGACTAGTTAAGGGTGAAGTGACGATGTGTGTTGGAAGTGGTTCCAAGATTGATATGATCATCATCGCAGACTCCCTATACTTTCGGGATTAGTGTTGAACCTAAATAAGTGTTATTTGGTGTTTGCGTTGAGCATGAATATGATTTGATCATGTTTATTGCAATACGTTTATTCATTTAAGTTAGAGAACAATTGTTGTTCTGTTTACATGAATAAAACCTTCTATGGTCATACACAGCAACGAAAATGGTTTGTTGGATCTCGATCGTAGTGATACACATATTCATAATATTGAAGCCAAAAAGATGCAAAGTTAATAATGATAGTGCAACTTATTTGTGGCACTGCCGTTTAGGTCATATTGGTGTAAAACGCATGAAAAAACTCCATGCTGATGGGATTTTGGAATCACTTGATTATGAATCACTTGATGCTTGCGAACCATGCCTCTTGGGCAAGATGACTAAAACGCCGTTCTCCGGAACAATGAAGCAAGCAACAGATTTGTTGGAAATCATACATACTGATGTATGTGGTCCGATGAGTGTTGAGGCTCGCGGCGGGTATCGTTATTTTCTGACCTTCACAAATGATTTGAGCAGATATGGGTATATCTACTTGATGAAACATAAGTCTGAAACATTTGAAAAGTTGAAAGAATTTCAGAGTGAAGTGGAGAATCATCGTGACAAGAAAATAAGGTTTCTACGATCTGATCGCGGAGGCGAATATTTGAGTTACGATTTTGGTCTTCAATTAAAACAATGTGAAATAGTTTCACAAATTCGTGCCACCTAGAACACCACATCATAATGGTGTGTCCGAACATCATAACCGTACTTTATTGCATATAGTGCAAACTATGATGTCTCTTATCGATTTGCCACTATCGTTTTGGGGTGATGCATTAGAGACAGCTGCATTCATGTTAAATAGGGCACCATCTAAATCCGTTGAGACAACACCATATGAACTGTGGTTTGGCAAGAAACCAAAGTTGTCGTTTCTTAAAGTTTGGGATTGCAATGCTTATAAGAAAAAGTTTCATCCTGATAAGCTCGAACCCAAGTCGAAAAAATGTGTCTTCATAGGATACCCAAAGGAGACAGTTGGGTACACCTTCTATCACAGATCCGAAGGCAAGATATTCGTTGCTAAATTTGGATCCTTTCTAGAGAAGGAGTTTCTCTCGAAAGAAGTGAGTGGGAGGAAAGTAGAACTTGATGAGGTAACTCTACCTGCTCCCTTATTGGAAAGTAGTTCATCACAGAAACCGGTTCCTGTGACTCCTACACCAATTAGTGAGGAAGCTAATGATGATGATCATGTAACTTCATATCAAGTTACTACCGAACCTCGTAGGTCAACCAGAGTGAGATCCACACCAGAGTGGTACGGTAATCCTATTCTGGAGGTCATGTTACTTGACCATGACGAACCTACGAACTATGAGGAAGCGATGATGAGCCCAGATTCCGCGAAATGGTTTGAGGCCATGAAATCTGAGATGGGATCCATGTATGAGAACAAAGTATGGACTTTGATTGACTTGACAAATGATCGGCGAGCCATTGAGATTAAATGGATCTTCAAGAGGAAGACGGACGCTGATAGTAGTGTTACTATCTACAAAGCTAGAATTGTCGCAAAAGGTTTTCGACAAGTTCAAGGTGTTGACTACGATGAGAGTTTCTCACTCGTATCTATGCTTAAGTCTGTCTGAATCATGTTAGCAATTGCCGCATTTTATGAAATAATGGATAAACAAAACTGCATTCCTTAATGGATTTATTAATGAAGAGTTGTATATGATGCAACCAGAAGGTTTTGTCGATCCTAAAGGTGTTAACAAAATGTGCAAGCTCCAGCGATCCATCTATGGACTGGTGCAAGCATCTCGGAGTTGGAATATATGCTTTGATGAGTTGATTAAAGCATATAGTTTTATACAGACTTGCGGTGAAGTCTGCATTTACAAGAAAGTGAGTGGGAGCACTACAACATTTCTGATAAGTATATGTGAATGACATATTGTTGATCGGAAATAATGTAGAATTATTCTGCAAAGCATAAAGGAGTTTTTCAAAGAAAGACCTCGGTGAAGCTGCTTACATATTGAGCATCAAGATCTATAGAGATAGATCAAAACGCTTGATAAGTTTTTTCAATGAGTACATACCTTGACACGATTTTGAAGTAGTTCAAAATGGAACAGTCAAAGAAAGAGTTCTTGCCTGTGTTACAAGGTGTGAAATTGAGTAAGACTCAAAGCCCGACCACGGCAGAAGATAGAAAGAGAATGAAAGTCATTCCCTATGCCTCAGCCATAGGTTCTATAAAGTATGTCATGCTATGTACCAGATCTATTGTATACCCTACACTGTTTTTGGCAAGGGAGTACAATAGTGATCTAGGAGTAGATCACTGGACAGCGGTCAAAATTATCCTTAGTGGAATAAGGATATGTTTCTCGATTATGGAGGTGACAAAAGGTTCGTCGTAAAGGGTTACGTCGATACAAGTTTTGGCACTTATCCAGATGACTCTAAGTCTTCATCTGGATACATATTGAAAGTGGGAGCAATTAGCTAAAGTAGCTCGTGGCAGAGCATTGTAGACATAGAAATTTGCAAAATACATACGGATCTGAATGTGGCAGACCCGTTGACTAAACTTCTCTCACAAGCAAAACATGATCACACCTTAGTACTCTTTGGGTGTTAATCACATAGTGATGTGAACTAGATTATTGACTCTAGTAAACCCTTTGGGTGTTGGTCACATGACGATGTGAACTATGGGTGTTAATCACATGGCGATGTGAACTATTGGTGTTAAATCACATGGCGATGTGAACTAGATTATTGACTCTAGTGCAAGTGGGAGACTGAAGGAAATATGCCCTAGAGGCAATAATAAAGTTATTATTTATTTCCTTATTTCATGATAAATGTTTATTATTCATGCTAGAATTTTATTAACCGGAAACTTGCTACATGTGTGAATACATAGACAAACATAGTGTCACTTGTATGCCTCTACTTGACTAGCTCGTTAATCAAAGATGGTTGAGTTTCCTAGCCATAGACATGAGTTGTCATTTGATTAACGGGATCACATCATTAGGAGAATGATGTGATTGACTTGACCCATTCCGTTAGCTTAGCATTTGATCGTTTAGTATGTTGCTATTGCTTTCTTCATGACTTATACATGTTCCTATGACTATGAGATTATGCAACTCCCGTTTACCGGAGGAACACTTTGTGTGCTACCAAACGTCACAACGTAACTGGGTGATTATAAAGGTTCTCTACAGGTGTCTCTGAAGGTACTTGTTGGGTTGGCGTATTTCGAGATTAGGATTTGTCACTCCGATTGTTGGAGAGGTATCTCTGGGCCCACTCAGTAATGCACATCACTATAAGCCTTCCAAGCATTGTAACTAATGAGTTAGTTGCAGGATGATGTATTACGGAACGAGTAAAGAGACTTGCCGGTAACAAGATTGAACTAGGTATTGAGATACCCACGATCGAATCTCGGGCAAGTAACATACCGATGACAAAGGGAACAACGTGTGTTGTTATGCGGTTTGACCGATAAAGATCTTCGTAGAATATGTGGGAGCCAATATGAGCATCCAGGTTCTACTATTGGTTATTGACCGGAGACGTGTCTCGGTCATGTCTACATTGTTCTCGAACCCGTAGGGTCCGCACGCTTAAAGTTCGATGACGGTTATATTATGAGTTTATGTGTTTTGATGCACCGAAGGTAGTTCGGAGTCCCGGATGAGATTGGGGACATGACGAGGAGTCTCGAAATGGTCGAGACGTAAAGATCGATATATTGGACGACTATATTCGGACATCGGAAAGGTTCCGAGTGATTCGGGTATTTTTCGGAGTACCGGAGAGTTACGGGAATTCGCCGGGGAGTATATGGGCCTTATTTGGCTTTAGGGGAAAGAGATAGGAGAGGCTGGGCGCCCCCCAAGGCCTAGTCCGAATTGGACTAGGGGGAGGGGTTGCGCCCCCTCCTTCCTTCTCTTCTCTCTCCCCTTTCCTTGACTCCTACTCCTACTACTTGGAAGGGGGGAATCCTACTCCCGGTGGGAGTAGGACTCCTCCTACGGCGTGCCATAGAGAGGGCCGGCCCTCCCCCTCCTCCACTCCTTTATATACGGGGAGGGGGCACCCCTTGGAGACACAACAATTGATCATTGATCTCTTAGCCGTGTGTGGTGCCCCCCTCCACCATAGTCCACCTCGATAATATCGTAGCGGTGCTTAGGCGAAGCCCTGCGTCGGTAGAACATCATCATCGTCACGACGCCATCGTGCTGAGGAAACTCTCCCTCAACACTCGGCTGGATCGGAGTTCGAGGGACGTCATCGGGCTGAACGTGTGCTGAACTCGGAGGTGCCGTGCGTTCGGTACTTGATCGGTCGGATCGTGAAGACGTACGACTACATCAACCGCGTTGTGCTAACGCTTCCGCTTTCGGTCTACGAGGGTACGTGGACACACTCTCCCCTCTCGTTGCTATGCATCACCATGATCTTGCGTGTGCGTAGGAAATTTTTGAAATTACTACGTTCCCCAACAGTAATATTGAGCTGTAAGTAAATAAAAGTGTGATGATCATCATTATTAGAGCATTGCCCCAGTGAGGAAAGGATGATAGAGACTATGATTCCCCCACAAGTCGGGATGAGACTCCGGACGAAAAAAAATAAAAAAATAAAAAATATATATATAAGAAAAGTGAAAGGCCCAAAAAAAAGAGAGAAAAAGAGAGAAGGGGCAATGTTACTATCCTTTTACCACACTTGTGCTTCAGAGTAGCACCATGTTCTTCATATAGAGAGTCTCTCGAGTTATCACTTTCATATACTGGTGGAAATTTTCATTATAGAACTTGGCTTGTATATTCCAACGATGGGCTTCCTCAAATGCCCTAGGTCTTCATGAGCAAGCAAGTTGGGTGCACACCCACTTAGTTCCAGTTTGAGCTTTCATATACTTATAGCTCTAGTGCATCCGTTGCATGGCAATCCCTACTCCTCACATTGACATCAATTGATGGGCATCTCCATAGCCCGTTGATTAGCCGCGTCAATGTGAGACTTTCTCCTTTTTTGTCTTCTCACACAAACCTCCATCATCATATTCTATTCCACCCATAGTGCTATGTCCATGGCTTGCGCTCATATATTGCGTGAGGGTTGAAAAGGCTGAAGCGCGTTAAAAAGTATGAACCGATTGCTCGGCTTGTCATCGGGGTTGTGCGTGATTTGAATGCTTTGTGTCGTGAAGATGGAGCATAGCCGGATTATATGATTTTGTAGGGATGAGCTTTCTTTGGCTATGTTATTTTGATAAGACATAATTGCTTGGTTAGTATGCTTGAAGTATTATTGTCTAAATGTCAAATGATAGACTATTGCTTTGAATCACTCGTGTCCTAATAATCATGCCATGATTAGATACATGATCAAGATTATGCTAGGTAGCATTCCACATCAATTTTTTTTATCATTTACCTACTCGAGGACGAGCAGGAATCAAGCTTGGGGATGCTGATACGTCTCCGTCGTATCTATAATTTTTGATTGTTCTATGCCAATATTATACAACTTTCATATACTTTTGGCAACTTTTTATATTATTTTTGGGACTAACATATTGATCCAGTGCCCAGTGGCAGTTCCTGTTTGTTGCATGTTTTATGTTTCGCAGAAAACCCATATCAAACGGAGTCCAAACGGAACAAAAACGGACGGAGAATATTTTTGGAATATTTGTGAAATATGGGAAGAAGAATCAACGCGAGACGGTTCCCGAGGGGGCCACGAGGCAGGGGGCGCGCCCCTGACCCTCGTGGGCCCCCCGTAAGGCGGTTGCTGCTCTTCTTTGGCCGCAAGAAAGCTAATTTTCGGAGAAAAATCTGGGCGAAGGTTTCAATCCAATCGGAGTTACGGATCCCCGGATATATAAGAAACGGTGAAAGGGCAGAATCCGAGAACGCAGAAATAGAGAGAGACAGAGAGACAGATCCAATCTCGGAGGGGCTCTCGCCCCTCCATGCCATGGAGACCAAGGACCAGAGGGGAAACCCTTCTCCCATCTAGGGAGGAGGTCAAGGAAGGAGAAGGAGGAGGGGTCCTCTCTCCCCCTCGCTTCCGGTGGCGCCGGAGTGCCACCGAGGGCCATCATCATCACCGCAATCTTCACCAACAACTTCACCGCCATCATCACCAACTCTTTCCCCCCTCTATGCAGCGGTGTTACCCCTCTTTTACCCGCTGTAATCTCTACTTAAACATGGTGCTCAATGCTATATATTATTTCCCAATAATGTATGGCTATCCTATGATGTTTGAGTAGATCCGTTTTGTCCGATGGGTTAATTGATGATCGTGATTGGTTTGAGTTGCATGTTTTATTATTGGTGATGTCCTATGGTACTCTCCGTGTCACGCAAGCGTGAGGGATCCCCGCTGTAGGGTTTGCAATATATTCATGATTTGCTTATGGTGGGTGGCGTAGTGACAGAAGTATATACCCGAGTAAGTAGGTTGTTTACGTATGGGAGTAAAGAGGACTTGATACTTTAATGCTATGGTTGGGTTTTACCTTAATGATCTTTAGTAGTTGCAGACGCTTGCTAGTGTTCCAATCATAAGTGCATATGATCCAAGTAGAGAAAGTATGTTAGCTTATGCCTCTCCCTCAAATAAAATTGCAATAATGATTACCGGTCTAGTTATTGATTGCCTAGGGACAAATAACTTTCTCGTAACAAAAAGCTCTCTACTAAAACTAATTTAGTTGTGTCTTCATCTAAACAGCCCCTACTTTTTATTTACGCGCTCTTTATATTCTTGCAAACCTATCCAAAAACACCTACAAAGTACTTCTAGTTTCATACTTGTTCTAGGTAAAGCGAACGTTAAGCGTGCATAGAGTTGTATCGGTGGTCGATAGAACTTGAGGGAATATTTGTTCTACCTTTAGCTCCTCGTTGGGTTTGAAACTCTTACTTATCGAAAGAGGCTACAATTGATCCCCTATACTTGTGGGTTATCATCGTCCCGTGAGGTTTGGAGGAGGCAATGGTCGTCCGCATTACACTCCGCCGCTCCCGGGAGGACAGAGCGTTGTTCGACGCGAGCCGATTGCATTGGCGCGTTGGGCGCTCGGATCCTCCAGGGTTGGATCATCACGGTCCTCTTGGGAGCCTTCCAATATGCCTTTCCCCATCACCGGTCCACCAGAGTATAAGTCCTACCGGGACCAGTGTGCCCACCATGGGAAGGAGAGGATGATTGTGGTCGAGGCCCGCCTCGCTGTCAACATGGCGGTGGAGGATGTGGCCGGGCGAGCGTCCGCAGAGGAGGAAGCCATCCACACCCGCATTGTGAAGAAGCGACAACGTAGGAACACACACCCCCTCGCCCTAGAGTAGAATTGGACGGTCCGTGCCATGGATGGACTGCCCCCAAGGAGAAGAAGGAGGACAACGACGAGCGGATCCGGCTCGATTCGTATTGCGTCATCGACCACTACTTCCGCAAAAAGAACGACAAGGGCGCCGGAAAGGGCAAGGGCGGACGTGGATGATCTTCTCCGTAGCTAGTATGTAGGAAAAACATGCCAAATTTTGATAATTCGATGGGATGTCCTGAGTCGGACGGTGTAGGTTGCGTCGTTTACGTAGTTGCATGAGTTTGTATGGATTTGAGGTATGCTAATTGAGGTGTCCTGTTGTGAGAAGGGAAATTTGAGGTGTGACCGAGCATTGCTCGCGGAAGCGCCCGGGCATCGCGGGCGTTTGAGGGGTCGGGTTTGCCAAGTCTGATTTTAAATGTTGTAACCCAATAACGATGACTCAAGACTTTATATGTCCACGTCCGTTACTTAAACACATGGCATCCCATCTATGCTGCCACTTATCCTCCATCCCACCCCCGTTGACGGTGGCCTCATACGTCGCTCTCTCTCGGTATAACATGAAAAATCTAGCTTTTTTATGAGATTTTGGCAAGGCGTTCATGCGTGGTTATAGATCGTTTCTTTCGTCACCAATCTTGATTTTGCCGAGGTGTTCATTTCTAATTCAAATCGGCACCAACATAAAATAACGACGGATCATTCGCTAATGATTAAGCTTGACCCTAAATAGCATGTTTAAAACGGTTAACAGGTAAAATAATATCATATTCAAATTCTACACATTTTTTTAATCAAATTCTATATAAAACATATTAAATTTACAGTTAGGATTTAAAAATATGAATATCTTCTAAAAGCATTTGATATGTACTGCGAGTTGATTAACCCAAATATCAAGGGGTTTCCCGCAAAAGCAAAAAATCTTACTTAAAACTAGCCTACGAGTCGATTACCAAAAACATCATAGGGTTTTCTGTAAATGTGGAAAATCTGACTTAAAACTCGATTGCGGGTTGATTCCCCAGAAACACCAAAAGGTTTCTACAAAGTAGCATGACGGACCAAGAATACCTATTCCCTTTATTAGTATTTTATTTTATTTTATTATATATATGCTCTAGAGCAGAAGAGGTGTGTTACATTACTTTACTGAGAGAGTACATTATGAGGTCATCCTTTAGATCTTTCTACGGTTTTATTTTGTATGACATTAAGTTTAGAACGTGAATATCTTGCGAACATCACCAAGGGGAGGCGTTCCTAGGATGAATATCTGGGGAACGTCTGCAAGGGGAGGTGGTTTTGGCGAACGAGTCATTCCCCAGAGCAAGTAGGATCGAGTGAACGAATTCGTTCCCTAATAAAACCCTTCCAGCGCAAACCCTCACTAAAACCCAGCACGCCACACCAGCGAGCCCAAAACAAAACGTGAGCGTGCTTATGGAACGAGCAAAAGTAACGGGCCATAAAAACAAGCCCAACTGAAGCCTGCACGTCCCCGTCGACACTATCAGACCTAAAAAAGCAGAGGACAACAACGTGGACGCCGGGGGGAAACTCATAGAACACCAGGTAAATTTATTGAAAACACACACAAAACCGCATCAAACACATAGAAATCGCCATTACCATGAGAGTTGCATATAAAAAGCATTAAAAATATGTGCAAGCATGAAAGTAGACATACAAAATAAAGTTGTCATCATGCATAAAAGATAAAAACTGCCATGATGTACACAAAATAAAACTGCAATGAAAGGTAAAACCCATGTTGTAAAGAACAAACATTTCATAATCTTCCATGCAACTAATACAATTCTCTAATTTTTTTATATGATGTATGAAAACAAAACTTATAAATTGCCATGTTGTATAGAACACACATTTCCCCTAAGAATTGCCATGTGACCAGTCCAAACATTTTCATAATAAAGAATTTACCATGGCATGTTAAATAGATTTTCCATGGTAGAAAAAGAAAAGAAAAGGCAAGTTAGTTGTAAAACAAAAAGAAATTTCCATGGTATGAATTAATAAGAAATTCCATGTCCTAAGTTAAAGTTGCCATGCTACATACAATAAAACCACCATCGTCTAATTAATAAATTTGCCATGCTCTAATTAATAAAGGTAATAAAGTTGCATGCTCTAAAAAATATTTTGCCATGCTTTTTACTTGATTTTTCTCTCTGAGAATTACCATGTTATTATGTTTTCTATATTGTCCATATGCATTTTTGAAATGTAAAGTGGCATCGTGTGTAAAACAAAAATAGTTTACAAACCAAAAAACTGGCCATGTGACTAGTATTTTTTTTCCAAAAAAGTCATGTTTTGTAGGAAATCATGGAAACATGGCAAAAAATTAGAAATTTTCATTCTACACTTCATGGGAACTTTGGGGAAAACTTTGTTGCCATGCTACCTACGATAAAACTACCATGGGCTAAATAATAATTTTGCCATGCTCTAAGAAATAAAGTAGTCATGCTCTAAAAATTAAAATTGCCATGGTACCTACAATAAAATAGAACTTATTTGCCATGACAAAAAAATAATGGTAACATGTCTAAAAAATGCCATCATTTGCTGCTCGAGTTTAAAATTACCATATGAGCACTACAGACTTTTCCTAAATTTTCCAAAACTAATAGTTACCATAGCTTAACACAATGAAGTTGGTACGAACAGAAAAGGATAGTTTTTCATGCTTATAGGGAGTGAAACTATAGACATGGTTCCTAGTTGCCATATCATTTACATTTAGCTAGTATAAAAAATTGGAAAATTTTAGCTATCGAAAAAAATTGCGGAAACTCATCAATATTAATTTTAAAAATATGGGAAAAATTGGGACAATTTGCCATGGTCTAAATAAAAAAATGTCATGCTCTACAAATAAGAACATTGACATCTCTTAAATAATAAAAAAGCCATGGTCCTCTAAATAATAAAATTGTGATGCTACCTACACTAAAACTACCATGGTCTAATTAATAAAATTACCATCGTTTAAATAAAAAATGGCATAGTCTAAAATAATAAAAATGACATGCTACCCACATCAAACCTACCATTGTATAATTGATAAAAATGGCATGGTTAATGAATAAAAATCCCATGCTAGCTTCATGTGAACATGGCAAGAAATTTAGGAATTTTCCTCTTTTTGGAAAAAGATGGCAAATTTACAGAAATACAATGACTTGTTTGACCTGACAATTCTGGATGGGGGGATTCTAAGAGTATTTTTGTAAATGGTATTATATACAAGGGACACCACATTGTTGTGCATGGCAAAAGGTAACTCAAAATTGCCAACAACAAAATTTGCAAGGGGACAAATATTGTTGTTCATGGAAAAATATATATTGGCAAATTTTTCATGGACAAAATATTGTTGTGATAAAAAGTTGAAGGAAAATAACCTTAATTGTCATAACATAAAAATCACACAAGAGAAAATTTTCTAAGATCCATATATTTTTTTCTAAGAAACTAGTTACACACCTAATCTGAATTTCTGATGTGAATTGTCATTCATGTACCATAATGTTAAAAAAATTGCCAACCATGTACACCTAAACAAGTTATGTTTGTTCATGTTTGAATGGCAATTGAGAGACACTCCTAATTTGAATTTGCCATGTCTAGGCTTCTGCATAAACTACCTCTACACCTAATCTGAAAATTGTCATGCCTAAGCTTCAGCAAACTATCTATAAAATCAAAAACCAAACACACCACCATGTTCTCCAACGAGTAGGAGCAGCCAGACCACCAGCTTCTTACAAAAACATCCACCAACACTTGTACTAGATAGAGTATGGGAGGTGTTCATACGAACCTCAAAAGGGGATTATAAGAAGAGTGGTGTAGGCACCAGGGTCGGAGGAGCACAGAGCAGCCGAGCCACAACCAGCTCTCTCCTCTCGCGGAAGAGAAGAGGGCCAGGCCGACGTCGCGTGACGTAGAAGCCCGAGCAGAGCCTCCACGAGAAGGAAGCAGTGGCCGCCCCTCCTCTCGTGGCACTAGGGTTGGAGCAGCTGCCAACCTTGAGGACCTCCGTGACAGCCCATCTCAACGACAATGCACATCTGAAAGACACCGTTGTGTTGTTGTGGATCTGGCAACGGAGACGGCGATGCATGGGGTAGGGGTGACGGTGGTGCCTGTGAACTCAATGTGCATCGCCGCCGGGCAACCTCCCCCCCCCACACACACACAAGCCCCCTCCCCCACCGCTGCAACTTACATCACGTCTCTCCCATGTACTTAACAGATCGAGAGGTTTCTTTCTCCGTCCTATAGATGACATTCATAAGTATTACTAAAACTGGGGAGAGAATTCTACTTCTTGACTTCTACACTAACTAGGGATGCACACAACATTTTTAGTCTGAGTACCAATATTTTATCTTGAAGTGTAGTGCCACCACACATCAAGTCTGGTGCTCAAAGATTTTCTTTTATGAGTACCAAGATTTTATCTTGTCGAGTGGTGACACCACATATCAAGCTTGGTCCTCAATAGATGGAGAAAGTATTGTGCATCACCTGTCAATTTTACGAATTGAACCAGTGGTTAAGCTGCATAACCGCATGCCTAACCAGTGAGCCAAGCCTCTGTTTGCAGAAATCTGCTAGAGGTAGTCTAAGACTGGTCACAATAGGAGTATCATAGATAGTATCATGCATGCCAATTTGACTTTTTTGCTAAGGTGGCACACAATTAAAAAAAAGCCTGGTCACAATTTGTATCATATTGAATAATGTACTAGTATGTGTAATTAAAGGCAATAAGGACACTATGACACTAAGCTATGATATTATGCACTATTATACATGGATAATCTGCTCCCTGGCTCAAATACACACGCATGGACAGTAAATTCTAAAAAAGTAGTAAGTAAAATTGAAAAAATATGATTTTTTTTGTGGATGAACATCAACAAAGTTTCTAACATCGTGCAAAATTTCTCATTGAACTAACATTCATGGATGGCTGTACAAAAAAAATATTGATGCTCAAAAAGACACATTCATTTTCCTTTTCTTGGCACACACCTCTACACATGTCTTTTCGTGGCGAAATTTTACACAACATTAGAAACTTGTTGATGTTCATCCAAAAAAAAACATTTTTTTTATTTTCTTTACTATTTTTTTGGAATTTATTATTCATGCACCCGCATTTATGCTCGAGATTAGAGTAACAATTTCGGTATATGATACTTCTAATTATGACCAGCCTAACAGAGCCGCCCGCGGATCATTCACCACAGGAAGACTTTGATTTTGATTGAATAAATAGAAGAAGAGCAATGGACACACAGACTTATTTATATGTATCCTACGGATTCTTAGCTGGCATCTTCTAGTTGGAGATCGAGGGGAATGAGGGGCCCACCCCATGAAATTCAGGGGAGGTTAATCAGTGTGAAGGGTTCCCTAAGATGTCTGTAATTATCCGTATCTCTAGGATTATTGATACTAGAAGGATGCGAGCTTAAGTTTTCCATTTGAGCTTCAGAATGACAGCTGAAATGATGTTTTATCTTAACTCCGTCGCAGCAAGCTAACTGCGTGTGGTAGACGTGGCATAACATGACCGCTTAGTAACATTATTATTAGGTGATGGATTGTAAGCATCATAATTCAATGCATGCGTCGGCCGAGTAGAAATTTGGCAAGGTGTCGTCAATTTGCTTTTCTATTCTACATTCCCAGCCCTGCTGGTTTCTTTGGCTTTATTTGTAACCGGAACCCTGTTTAAAAGCGCCATGTACGGCGCCAGCTAGTTGCTTGCACAATTAGCGCGCCTACGTTTCGCCGTCGACTTGCCAGACTGGTCGCCCGTGTGCTGCCACATAATATGCGTGCCTTTATTGTGTTTTGTATCGTACGCTTATAACCAGTGGTCTTGGATGATAATATTATTGATTTGACAAGATTCAAAGTAGGCTTCAAGTTCCCTAGTTATGAATTCCCTAGTTATTTTCGGAACCTGCCTTTTCTTTATTTTCAAAAGCAAGGGCCATAATCACCTGTTATCATCAGTGGTATAAACAGCTGTTCTGCACAGGAATTTGCAACTCCTTGCTAACCATATATTCCCCTAATATTCCTAGTCACAAATTCCTCAACCCTAGCTAGGGTCAATTGGGCGGCTCGCACATAGAATATCACTGTTAGAATGTTCTCAGATGGAATGATAGTATAATCAGTGGGATCTGGCTTGTAATGTGGATGTCAGCTGCCACCACAAGTGTTGTGCAAGTGAGATCTTTCAGGTATGGACAAGCTACCTGATCTGCATGTTACTATTCAAGAGGAGGCCGGCTCTACACCTAAAGCTAAGCAAAGTTGGAGGGAGGGTATATATTTAGACAAGGAACATGATCTCGGCAAGATTGTTATTCTAATGGAGAACAGAATAATGGCCATTTGGCACAAGATGCATGCATGCGTGCTTGCCCCTTGACTCAGCTAGCTAAGCTAGTGATGCAGAAGCTATCCCGGCCTGGCCGGCTAACGAAGCAGCCAACAATGTACTCCACGGCTTGGAACTTTATTAAAAGAAGATAACTGCATGTGTTAGCTTGCTAGGCAGGGGACGGACGAGATGTATATATGTGTACAAACACTGCTTCTTGTCCCATCTTGAAGCAAAGAAGCCTACTACTCTTCAACAGTAGGATCGATCGGACATGGATTGGTCTGATGGCTCAAGTGATAACCCCAAGTCAAAACAGTTTGTTATCCATCTATCTGTAAAGTATGCTTAAAAGAAACAGTGCAACGCGATGTTTATCCTCTTGGCATATATTATTAATATTTAAGTTATATGGCAAGACCCACTACTTTGGCTGATCCTGACAAGTGACAAGGTTCTTGTTTCAAAAAAAACAAGTGACAAGGTTGATCAATCGTCAACCTGATAACCTTTTCCTTATATTCGACAATAGCTGTAAATCCAAATAAAAAATAGTTGTAAATCTTGTGAAAAAAAATTCCCATTTAATGCATAAGTTAACCTAGCTCAGCCTGATAAAATAAAATAAACGTGACATCTCATATTTAAAAGACTACTGTTTTCTGTTCGGAAATGATATTGGGCGAACATCAGATTTGTAGCAAGTTAAAGCAAACGCTCTGCCTGCCATCAGATCACCTGCACGGATCTTAATGCAAGCAGCCTTGCCATGTAAGATTCAAAACTCGTTCGGTAAACACAAGCTATCCTAACTAAATAGAGCTGCCCATAGGAGTAGCTAGGGTGTAAAACCTCCGCCTAGAAAGCATGGGATCAAATCCCAGCTGTTCCTTTCGATTATGTCTCAAAAAAAAAAGTTGTTCCTTTCAATTTTTTCCTTTTACTAGGTGGCAAACAATTTTTTGTTTTAGGTACATGATAATTTTTAACAAAAACATGTACATGGCAGATTTATGAATTTTGGAACTAGTCACAGGACAAATTCTAAACATTTTTTTTAATGTTTCACATGTCAAGCTTATTTTGTACACATGGCAAATTTTAGGAAAAAATTCCCATGATCCCATGACAAATTCATAACATTTTGTCTTCCAAACATGGCAATTTTAGATCTTTTCTGTAATGCTACCATGGCAAGATTTGGGAATTTTTATCAATTATTTTCATGCCAATTTTTTTAAAAATATGCTACTTTCGCACATGGCAGTTTTGTTATTAAGAGCATGGTAAAAATATCATGGCAACTTCCCGTGTATGATTTCTATGTGTTTCTCAAAATAAAATATAAAGCATGGCAAATTCCTTGTGCGTGTTTTCTAATTAATGTTCAAATTTGCGATGTATGATCTTCTTTTGTTTGCATTTTCGACCACGGTTTTTTTAGATTTTTCTTGGAGAGGATTTTTTTTAAGACTTACTATGGCCTTTTGCCATGTGGGTATTTTGTTTGGTAGGCTATCATGGCATTTTTTTGCGTCTTGTAAATTAAGTTTTTTTATTACCCGCAAAAAAATTAAGTTTTTTATGCCTTTTTTGTATCAGAAAATATTTCATTTTTGGTTGATGGCCAGTGGTTTTAGTTAGCTAATGAGTTCTTACGTGTGATGCTTCATCTGAAGTACAGTATTATTATTCCCAAATGATTAGTGTTACGGCACCTTTATTTTCATGAAATAAATAACAAACTCAGCTGGTGCCTTTTGTTTTTGTCGCGTGGTGCAAAGTACTAGTACTGCTAACAGTAGAACTCTGATAATTAGTCGTGACGGCTGCTTAATCATTGTTTAGGCTACCTTTTGCGTTTCGCAGCATTGAAGCAAAGTAGTCACGAGACAAACCGCGGTGCTGATGCCCCCTTCGCCAACACTATTAATTGTTGTGATCACCGGCAACGTCCCTGTTGCCATTAATACCGTGCTTATCTTCTGAAACTCAAGCTCGGCTGGTTCCTTGTGTGATGAGAACTGTTGCATTTCTACGTTTGATCTAGGCTATACCAAATGCACGGTATGTAACGTGTACATAAATACTGAAACCGTAGAGCTTGCTTGGGCGGGTGGGATCGAATAGACGACCTTACATTTTGTAAAGAATAAAAAAAAATCTCCTCATTTCTGAATCCATTTTCTTAACCTAAAGGATAACACACCCGGTAAATTACCTCACCTAATTGAATTTCATTTTTTAGGGGCAATTGAATTCCATTTGGTTTACCAAAGGTTTAGTATTACCTTTCCCAGGGATCATATATCAGGCCTAGTCCTGGATGCGGTTAAACTAAGCTCGAGCTCATGTGACCTCTGGTGAATAGTCAAATCGTTTTTTAAGTTTGGAAAACATCTGAATTTTGTTTGTAGCAAACATTGACAAATGTTTTGATTGCTTGCAAAGTTTCAACATCAGATGGCATTCATACAAAACGTTGCAAAAAAAAAAATCAATGCTCCAAAAGTGTTATTTTCAAAAGCATTTTGGAGCATCAATTTTTTTTATGTCTTACGCGAATGTTATTTCACGATGCAACTTTTCAAGCAATAAAAACATTTGTCAATGTTTGCTAATTTTGATTTCAGATTTGAAGAAAACATTTTTGTGATTTTTCTGTTTACCCGTACAAAATGGAAAAGTAACCATGTCACCTTATATACGTTCTGCAGGCATACATAGCAGCCAAAGGCGCAGTATACTTTCTTTAGCTACTTTATTAACTACCGATAAACTCGGCAATGAAAAAGCATTCAGCCGTACTTACACATGTGGACTGACCAATCGAACCTGTGGTGCGAACAAAATGATGACAAGTTGGCGTGATCATGTGTCCGTTCTGGAAGCATACTACTGGTAGCTAGTACTAGCAGCTAAAAGCACGGTCGTCTAAATCCATTCGACACAAGGAGTGTAAAATTGGGAGGCGTAAAACCTGAGGACGCCACGCAAGGCCGGCAAAATAGTATCACGGAAGAGCTACAGCTAGGAGAGACAAAGATATAGATCGAGCGGCAAGCAAGGCTGAGGCTACAAAGAAAGCTTCGCCCGGCCACTCCATTAATACCAGCCAGCATGGGCGAGGACGATTTGGGCCGTTAATCTCTGGTCCAAAGCGGTTAATTATTAGTTAGTGCCGTTTTTACCGATCCGTTTAGCCGTGTCCCAAATGCTGTGCTGTGATTAGAACCTCGCAAACGTAACCGCCAACTCCTCACTTGGCCGCTAGTTTTTCCAGCGCCATCTTCCAATCCACGACCACGAGTTGGTTTACCTTTTGTCTCCTTCCCATGTCCTTCCTCTCCTTTCCTTTCCTTTTCTTGCAAGGCTGGGTTAACCCCGGCCAATGTAAAAAAGGCAACTCGTCGTCAACAATAATATCTGGTGGTTAATTAGCCTTGACCACGTTTTTATAACCCTTTGATTGAGATTAGGATCTACTCCAGTTCACAAGGCATAACATGCTGCCATTTGAAACGCCAAAACCATCTACAATATAATCCAGCAAGAAAGATATATCTGCCATGTCATGTCACCAACCAACCCTATGTACTACATTCCCCATGAGAATGGGAAGAAAAAAGAAACAGGCCTCTGGCCCCTCCTCCCCAGCCCCAAGTGAGTGAGAAACAAAGGCAGCAACAAATGAAGCAAACAACCCAAGCCAAGCAAAGGCATGCAAAGCAAAGGCTGCCAAACCAAAGATGCACACACTAACCACAATCATGAACGGCCAGGGCCAGCCCCACCACCTCACCACCCTTAACAAAAACACCAGAAACCAAATTTTGGGAGGAGGAGAAATCAAGGAAAAGCTGAGGAGAGAGAGAGAGAGAACAAAGGACGGGTGGGAGGATCAAGAAAGGGAGAAGAGGCTTTGCATCCAAGCGTGCTCCCCCCCAAGCAACCCCCCTTCCCTCCTCTCCTTCCGGTCAGCTTCCCTGTTGACCACTCCGTTGCAACGGAACGGAACGGAGGGGAGGGCATCCCCATCCCATCCTCCTTCCTTGTGTAGCCAGCCAGCCAGCCAGCCAGCCACGCACCCCCTCCTGCTCTGCTCCTAGGACTATATATAACTCCCATCCTCTCCCATTCTCGCCATTACGGACACATCATCTCTCTCTCCCTCCCCGCAACCGTCCAAGACTTGCAACAGCTCGCCGCCCGCAACAACGTGACACAGACGCCGCATCGTGGAAGGAGAGGAGGGGAGAGGAGGCAGGCGGCATGAAGACGAGGCGCGGCGCGTGCTACTCCTGCCATGAGCCGGCGGCCGAGGCGCCGGAGATGCACCGCCGGAAGAGGCGGAGAACGGCCATGGAGGCGGCGGGGTGTGCTGGCGCTGCCGTCGGAGACTTGTTCGAGGACCTGCCGGATGATCTGCTGGTGTCCATACTTGCTGATGTGGCCGCGTCCGCCCGCTCGCCGGCCGACCTCGCCGGCGCCATCATGACGTACGTGCCTGCCTACTCTGCTTTCTTATATGATGAATGCAAATCGTCGCTGGGATGGAGACGGCGTTCTTACGGGGAGTTGTTGGGATGTGCTCGCAGGTGCAAGAGATTCAGGGAGTTGGGCCAGAACAAGGTTGTCCTTGCCAAGGTGTCGCCGCGGTGCCTCGCCGTCCGGGCCAAAAGCTGGTCCGACTCCGCCCACCGCTTCTTGCAGCGCTGCGCGGACGCCGGGAACCTCGACGCATGCTACCTTCTTGGCATGGTAACAACCATGGGCCTCGCACAAAATCAACGATGGGCCTTTGTGCTTGGCGATCGTTTCGTAACTGACCCATGTTTCCATTGTTTTTGGTGTACCGTAGATCCGGTTCTACTGCCTGGGGAGCCGGGGGTCGGGAGCGGCGCTGATGGCGGCAGCGGCGGTGGGTGGCCACCGGGAGGCGCTCTACTCGCTGGCCGTCATCCAGTTCAACGGCAGCGGTGGCAGCAAGGACGACCGCGACCTCCGCGCGGGCGCTGCGCTGTGCGCGCGCGCGGCGTCGCTCGGCCACGTCGACGCACTCCGCGAGCTCGGCCACTGCCTTCAGGACGGCTACGGCGTGCGCCGCTCCTTGCTCGACGGGCGCCGCCTCCTCATCCAGGCGAACGCGCGGGAGCTCGCCGCCGCGGTCACCACGTCGGCCTCGCTGCTCCGCGCGACAGCCGGCAGCGTCAAGGCCACGCGGAGGCAGCACTCGTGTCTGCTCAGCGACTTCGGGTGCCGCGCCGCCGCCGCCGCGGCCGGCGAGGCGCATGCCGCCAACCGGTTCCTCGTCGAGTGGTTCGCGTCGCGGCCGCTGGGCGCCGAGAGCAGCCCAGCGCCGGCGCCGGCGCCAGCTGAGGAGGGCGGTGGCCTGCGGCTGTGCTCGCACGCGCTGTGCGGTCGGCCGGAGACGCGGCGGCATGAGTTCCGGCGGTGCTCCGTATGCGGCGTGGTGAACTACTGCTCTCGCGCATGTCAGGCGCTGCACTGGAAGATGGCGCACAAGGCCGAGTGCACGCCCATGGACCGGTGGCTCGACGGCGCTAACGCGAACCCCAACCCCAATGCCGTCGCAGGCGTAGGCGACGCCGCGGTGGCCGCTCCGGCCCTGTAACCGCCGCCGTGTCCTAGCACCCGTTTCGTTTCTTTTATTTTTCTGGCCAGTTCTTTCCTCTTTTTCGTCCTCGGTCTTTTTTCGGACCCTTCTCTGTACATGGTCGCTGCGGTAAAGGTTGGCCGAGTCTGGTTACTTGCGAATTGCTTTTAGTAAGAAAAACTTTTATTAACCTCGAGTAAGTACTGTTTTGTTCTGAAAGCAAAACAATACTACAATGTTTTTACCTCCAAAAAAAATTTAAATGTTTCGTCGAGATGTGATGTGAAATGTGACGTCGAAAGTTGTGCTGCAGTTTCCCTTCTTTCCTGGTGCCCAACTGTCCGTCTGCCACTCTGCTACAGAAATGGCAGGGAGAGGAACTGAAACGCGACAAGGGAAGTAAATTGGCCTGGCGTTTCCACTTTGAAGTTCAATACGCTCCAGCACGACGGTTTCTGCGTGCGTCTGCGGCTCGGGACTAGTCTGCTTCGGCCGATCCCGTGACCAGGACGAAAGAGGGCTGTAATGAAAATGAAAATAAATTGAAACCCAGCGGGAAATCTCATCTCAAGGAAACAAGTAGAGCGAGTAGGATTCCCGTGCCCCGGAAGTGGATTTGGAGGATCGCATCCTCATCCAGTGGGCCGGATATGGAACGTGTGGAAGCTAGTGCGCCCGACGGGATCGTGCACCGCCGAGTGATGCCTGTCAAACACAAATATCCGGCTGCTGCTGCTGCTAGTGTGTGTAATCGCGATAGATAGATTCGGCGCTAGTGGACCATGATGGGGCGGAACCTCAGGCGCACATATGTGAACGTGTGCATGTGTGTGCGGGAGGGGCAAACAGATCGACGCGTCCTTGTACCGCCGTTTAACTTCTTGCCGAGGGTAGTAGCAGCGAGTTGGATGTACGTATCTATGTATGTATGGGTGGCTACCGCCGAACTAGGTCACGATCCACTACTGTCTAATCTTTTTTTCCTCGTAGAATCATCCATCATCGTTAGTTAGTTTTAGGTGCGTGCTACGCGTCCGCCGGTCGATCTTTTTAAAACATCCGAAACATAGGCCATCGCGAGCCATTAGATTTGACTAATCAAGTGGCCGAATGTTACCGTCCACCACTGCAACACATGCATTGTTGTAAAAATTTCTTGCAACACACATCTTGTTGCAGATTCTTTTGCAACAAACGTCTTGTTGCAGATTTCTTTTGTAACTAACTACTTGTTGCGGGATTATTTCTACAAAACGAAACTGCATCGCACCACAATAGTCGTTCACCATCAAGATTTCCAATCACACCGTTGTTGCTGAAATAGCTGCCTGCACTTGCCTTTGTGCTAAGGACGCGTGGTGGGCAACGGAGGCGACGAACACACATGATTATCACGCTGAGGGCAATATTTTCGTTAGTTTTAGGCATAGATATTGTTTTTATTATAAATAGAAACTCTAAACCTTCCATTTTGTGTGTAATAGATATATTGGAATGGTTTTTTTAATATTTTAATAGTTTTTTTTTCTGATTTACTCTCTCTGTCCTAGCTTAGTAAGCACATACTCCCTCTGTAAAGATCACTATAGTGATCTAAACACTCTTATATTTCTATACGGAGGGAGTAATTTTTAACATTTAATTTTGGCCAAGACCTAAATTCAACATATGTGGTTCATTGTATACAAAATTATGTTGATGGATTCACATTCATTAGAGTTCAAATGCATTTTAGTGGACAAAATTCTTGGTCAAAGTTAAATTCCAAAAACATAAACACATCCTAAACTTGGAGGGAGGCGTGAGTGCCATATCGTAGTCCTCGGGCCTTTCGATTCAAACATTTCTAAAGGAAATTTGGAGGATTCTAATCCTTGACATTTTTTCTGATATCTATTTTTTGATTCATAGGATGTACTTTGTAGAAATATTTCCTTATATTAAATTAACAAGATTTCATAGGGAAATTTTCATCCACTTCAGCCTCGCATGAAGAATCCTTTGTTTCTCCCACGCACAATCAATACATGCAATCTTGTAGTGTTCAAAATGGCATGTCACTCCATTGTTTTGTTTTTGATATTATTGCATTTTAAATATCATGTGCATCAAAGAGGCCCTAGGGTGCCATGCTCATGCCGGCCGCCCTCGCTCCTTCCTTCCTCTCCTCTTTTTTTAATCTTTCTCGCCACCATTAACTTACTGCTCGTCAGACTGCTAGGTCTCATATACTGACCGTGTAGCCTTTTGAAGGCATCGTCACCAGTAAGAAAATATTGATGGCATGTGAAATTAGCCCAGTGGTCCACGTCACAAGTATTTTGAAAAATAAATATCTGTGACATGTTTTCAAAGTGGTGCGCCACTAAAAGATCACCTACGAGCTTAGTTTATTGATAGCAGAACTTATTAGCTCCGACAAATTATTATGCTGCACAAAACGAGGATTCTTTTTGAGAGTACGTGAATGTGTATCATATTTTTATAAAAGGCATAATTTCAAGTACAGGAAGACAACAACTTGTTGCGAACAACGAGCATAGACAATACCAGCTCCGAAGGAAAGACACCACCACCTCTAACAACCACAACTACAAAGAAAAAGAGCTTATCCAAAACTGAGCAACATTGCCGCGTCTCGATCAAAGCCGGTTACGTCAGAAGACAACACCAACTCCGTCTAGACTTCCCTTGTCGGCGCACCATCCACCCTTGATGCCAAAAAGAAGGTGGAGAGTAGATGGCGGAACCTGGTAGGCCCACTAAAGCCACCGTCTTGGACTCACCAGCGATGACATACATTGCGCCATTGAAGATCACCTTGGACAACGACGAGCACCGAAAATAGTGCAACATGGAACCTCAAGACCGTGTCATCAAGCGCGATGCTCCCAACAGAGTAGCGACGTTAAGAATGCCGCCATCGCGCCGGTTCAACTCCAAACCTAGGTTTTTGCCTGTAGACCGCAACCAATCCATGGAGCGAGCGAGGGATATGCCGACGCACCTTGGCGACGCCTCCAAGGAGGGGAACGACAGCCACGGGCGCCGTCGCCGCCAGCACCGACCGTGTACGGGCAGTAATTTCTTCTGTATCGCGGCACACCACCTTCCCTGACCACCAGATTGGGGCCACGCCGCCCAAGTTGACAACACCGTCGCCGCCGCAGCACTTCGCAAATGTAGCCGAGATATGGAGGTCCACCCAAGACCCGCACGCAGGAGCACACAGCCCAACGAACATCATCCCCATGGCTGAGAACTCGCCAACGTCCCTCCAAGCCCGACCAAGGGTCGCTGGGACCGCACACCGCAGCCATCAGGCAAACCCAGGTACACACCTATGTTGCGGCCCAGATCGAGCCCATCTAGCCCGTGCCGTCGCCTCCATAACCCGCGACCATGGAACCAGGAGAAGGCACCATGTCGTAGGCGTCAGAAACTGGAGCGTGCCCGGCCACTGCAAGAGCAGCGACGCCTGGCCGAGCCCCGCCGCACCGCCACCACTGTCGGTGTCAAAACCGGCGGATCTCGGGTAGGGGGCTCGGAACTGTGCGTCTAAGGCGGATGGTAACAGGAGGCGGGGGTCACGATGTTTACCCAGGTTCGGGCCCTATCGATGGAGGTAATACCCTACTTCCTGCTTGATTGATCTTGATGATATGAGTATTACAAGAGTTGATCTACCACGAGATCGTAGAGGCTAAACCCTAGAAGCTAGCCTATGGTATGATTGTTGTTGTCCTACGGACTAAACCCTCCGGTTTATATAGACACCGGAGGGGGCTAGGGTTACACATAGTCGGTTACAAGGGAGGAGATCTATATATCCGTATTGCCAAGCTTGCCTTCCACGCCTAGGAGAGTCCCATCCGGACACGGGACGAGGTCTTCAATCTTGTATCTTCATAGGCCAACAGTCCGGCCAAAGGATATAGTCCGGCTGTCCGAGGACCCCCTAATCCAGGACTCCCTCAGTAGCCCCTGAACTAGGCTTCAATGACGATGAGTCCGGCGCGCAGATTGTCTTCGACATTGCAAGGCGGGTTCCTCCTCCGAATACTCCATAGAAGATCTTGAACACAAGGATAGTGTCCGGCTCTGCAAAACAAATTCCACATACCACCGTAGAGAGAATAATATTTCCACAAATCTAATCTGCTGACACATTCTGCAGCATGACATCACGCTACGGCCCGGTCATTATTCGAACCGTTTTTCACAACCAGCCACTACAAATATTGCGAGGCGGTTTTCTTGGCACGTCTTGTCGAAGCAGAGATCGTGTGCCCATATCACGGGATTCTCATCAATACGGGTGTGGGTAACCCAACCGCGCCATCAATTACCGCGCTTGGGGAATAAGCGGTTTTACCAGGCAAGTGGGGAGGCGCAGAATACCTGCTGCCTTTATAAGGGGATAAGAACGCCCATTTGCACCCACGCCTTTCTTCTTCCCGATCCATTCCCCTCCGCCCGAGCTCCAGCGCCCAAGCATTCATCTTTTCTGCCCACAAAGGTCTTCCGAAAATGTCCGGATCCGGAGCAGGAGGCAAATGGATTGCCTCTACCGTCCGGGAGAAGGATATCAAAAAGCTTCGGGAGGCCGGGTATCTGGCCAAAAAATCAGCCACCATCTCCCGACGGCGGGACAGATCGTCCCTACTCTGGAACCCCACGAGAGAGTTGTATTCCTCCCTCACTTTGTCTGCGGGCTAGGGTTTCCCCTCCACCCGTTCGTTCGCGGCATCATGTATTACTATGGGATCGATCTTCACGATCTGTCCCCTAATTCCTTCCTCAACATCTCAACATTCATTGTCGTGTGCGAGGCTTTTCTCCGCATCTCGCCGCACTTCGGTTTATGGCTGAAGATTTTTAATGTGAAGCCCAAGGTGGTGGGTGGCGAGCACGCCGAGTGCGGGGGCGCTATGGTGAGCAAGATGCCCAATGTCATATGGCCTACGGGAACCTTTAATGATTCTGTCAAGGAGTGGCAACAGCAGTGGTTTTATATCACTGAGCCGCGCGGCACGGAATGGGCCGCCACTCCCGAGTTTCGATCCGGTCCCCCCCTGCGGCTTACATCCTGGGTCAAGAAGGGCTTGGACTGGTCCTCGTCCGATGAACTGTCGGTGCTCCAGACGCGCGTTAAAGATATGGGAGACAAGAACATTGAACTTGTCAATGTAGTCCAGGTGATGTTAGTTCGCCGGATCCTGCCTTGTCAACACCGGACTTGCAATCTATGGGAATTCGATCCGGCCAGGCACCAAACCTCGCGAGAGCTTTTCGGCTCCTCGCACAAGGACATCTGGAAGGTGCTTTTCAAGTCCAGCAAATCATGGCCGGGCTCCGCCGAGGACCGCGGGTACCAACTGTCCCGCCCTGCAAGTTCGGTAAGTCATCAAACTTTTTATCCGCGTAACCAAAAGGAAGCGCTTAACGTGTTTTATACAACTCTCCCAGGGCTGGACGAAGAAGGCGGAGCGGATCCATTGTCCGGCCCCGCTACCCAAAGAACCGGCCGTCCCACTTCTGACAAAGATGCTGGTCCCGGCGCCTTACAAGGTGCCGAAGAAGACGGCCGAGAAGGAGGCCAAAAAGACCCGGGGCGGCCTTCGTCGCCGCGGCACTTCAGACACAATATCCGAAGGCTCTGATGCCCGTTCTGCCTCCGAAGAGGACGAGGAGGAGGAGGAGGATGATGAATCCCCTGCGGGGGGAAGAAAGAAGAGGACGGCCTCCGTACACTTGGAGGCCGAGCTGCCCAAAAGGGGAAAGGCTCCTCTTCCGGAGGAGTCCACTGCCGCCGCCGACAGCGGCCCGGCATGGGATCCCAGGGCCCAGCCCCTGGTGAACTCGTAAGTATATAAAATCCGAGTATGTTTTAGGCGTCCAGACTCATGATGGCATAGTATTTTAACCTAAGCCATATTTTTTGTAGTCCGGCGAGGTCCCGTACCAAACAATCCTCATCGGAGGATTCGCTGAGCTCGGATGCTATGGAGAGCGGGACGCCCCCAAAGACCCCTTCCTCCAAACAGGTGCATAACACCGAGGCTTCATCCCAGAAGGACCCCGACCAAGGAGGAGAGGAAAAGACCGTGAAGGTGGCGCCTGGAGGTCAAATTTCAGGGGCCGGACACATGGGGAAAAAGATTCCCATGGGAGCTGACGGCGGGGGCCATCTTGAATTTGGCTCCCAGCCGGATGCAATTCCGGAGATCTGTACGGCTCCAGAATCAAGCAGGCAGCCTCCCTCAGCTGGAGGGGACGTGCCTGTTCCACCGGCAACCTCTGTCCAACCAGAGGTGTCGGATGCTTTGTTGGTGGCGCTCAAGAGCGCCTCCATTGTTGATGAACACCGTGCCCTTATGGGTGCGGTGATTGAGAAGATTCAGTCAACTGAGAGTGGACTGAACGAAGCCTATATCAGCCTTATAAGAGGCTTTGAGGTATGTTTTATGAGTTTTCGAAGAGTGTCATAGTATAGATAGTAGCCCCTGATACACTGTTTGGTGAAAGAAAGAACCAGACAGAGGATCGAATTTATGTTCGCAGGAAGACTCATTGAATGACATCTATTTCTCTTCTGTTATAAGCAGGCGTCTGTAGCGGCTGCTGCCTCTCATACCGCGGAGATCTCCGGACTGAATCAAAGTCTGGAGCGGGCCAAAGAAGAACTTGGCCAGTTGAAAATGCAGTTGAGAGATAAACAAGGTATGCACAAGTCTTGTTCGCGTTTATTGCGAATGAATTTTCAGTATGAAATAAGCTTCATGATTTGCGCTAGATATTGTGACCGAAGTCGAAGCCCTTAAGAAGGCTGTGGCCGAGGCCGAGAAAAAGGCAGCCACAGAGCAGGCTCTTCGTGAGAAGCACGAGGCCAGGGTGATTAAAGCTGAGCAGGAGTTGCAAGAGGCCGTGAGGAAATGCGAGACCTTGGAGCAGAGCTTAACGAAAAAAGAATCCGAACTCACCAAGGCGCATCAGGCCACGAGCGATGCCCCGGGGGAAACCCAAAGCGCCATGCAGGGGATCCAAGAGGCAAGAAAGATCGCGGCGGGTAAGGCTTTTTCCATGTAAAGCAAGTATTTGAGGGGAAAACTATGTTTCTAATTTTGAATCCGGATTTCTCAGGGGTATTTGCCGAGCTACCCCACAACATATCAGATGCCGCCCAATTCTACCGAGCCGAAGAAAGGAACACTGCAGATAAGCTCTTCTGGTCGCAGTATTTGGCACCGAATTATCCGGTGCCTTTTGCCGATCAACTAAAACAGCTGATCGAACTACATAAGGCAGCGGAACTAGCCATGAAAGATTTGGTTATCCGGCTATGGCCTGCCGAGCCGATTCCAAGCAGCTACTTCGGGCTCGTGAAGCGGCTTGTAAGCGCTTGCCCTCGACTTGACGTCATCAAGCGGTCGGTCTGTATAGAAGGTGCGCGAATGGCCTTCGCCCGCGCAAAGGTGCACTGGGGGAAGATGGATGCTGAAAAGCTGATGACCGAAGGACCGCCAGAGGGGAAGGAGCACCGCAAGCCCGAATTATATTGTGAGAGTGTCCGGAAAGGATCCTACCCTGCAGCGGAGCTATGCACCAAGGACATTATATTTCCATGAATGCAATCGTGTTGTCCTTTGTAATGTTTGAACAAGGTCATTTATTTATTGCCTGTTATATAAAAGTTTACCCTCCTGTGCGGCCGTTTTATATGTTAAACCTGAGAGTTGGCCTGTCGTCGGCTTCTGCCCCCACGTAAGAAGTACGGGGGTGTTCGGGATAAACCTGAGCACTCTTTATCCCAGTTTTGGGTCCTTCGAAGGAGGTGCTCAGCACAACGAACCAGGCAATCGGACTATAGGGCTTTATTACTCTCACTTAGCCATAGGAGCTTTAGTAAGGTAGGCGCAGCCCCTGGTGTTTGGAAGACCGTACTAGGGGCTCTATGAGCACCTGATCGGAAGAAAAACCGATCCATCGCACGCTGCATTGGCTATGGCATTATGGGGGAGAAATCCTTAAAGATTTTGTGACCTCTCGAACAGCTGACCAGCTCTCGCCGTATCATGACAGTCAGTTTTCGGCTTTCGCTACTGAGGTGCTCGTCCGGAAGAACCGGGACACAATCGCAGTAGTTCTCCCAGTGCTACCTTAGCCGATATAGCGGAACGTAAGGTACCAAAACATGGGAGCTGGGCAAACCCAATTATTGACCCAAGACATGATTCGGAGCTGATGCATATAATGCTATAGGTTCGGGGTGCCGAACTTCCATGAAGGTGTTCGGACTTTATTGCCGTGTTATGGGTAAAATGAAGCCCCTGGCATATTTAAGGCATATCGCTGTGTACGAATGCCACTTGACAAAAGAATTTCAATAAGAAATAACAGCAGTTAAGCGTCATGTAAATCCACATGTTGTATTCGAATAGTACGTCTATGCGTATGAGTACAGGTAATGTGATAAAAAAGGAATATGATTGCGGAACCTGCTGAGACCAGGGGGAAGAAGCTGAGTGCGGATCCGTAATATAGCCGGATCTTCATTGCGGGGAATGTCTAAGGATTCCCTTGCGCGTTCAAGCTGCCTGCGTATAGCCCGTCCTGGTCGGCGCAAAGGTGAACCTGCGAAGGAAATGTAAGAAATGTTTGCGTGCCGGAGAGCGGGTGAGCAGCTGAGTGCGGCCTGTCCTGGCCTTTGCCGGAGTGTTTAATTGAGCTCTGGACGAGCCGGGCTATCCTTCCGCGAAGTAGTTCGGAGTCCCTTGACGGTGTCCGGGAGCCTGGACGTCGACTCGAGGTTCGGCTGCAAGGTGCTGCTCGTTGCTTCTGCCGCTAAGGCAGTGGTGTACTTGTTGGTGTCGAGGGAAGATTCGGCCTTGCCATTGACCGTGATGACGCCGCGTGGACCGGGAATCTTGAGTTTACGGTAGGCGTAATGTGGCACCGCATTGAATCGAGCAAACACGGCTCGTCCGAGTAGTGCCTGATAAGCACTGCGGAAAGGGACGATTTCGAAGATTAACTCTTCGGTACGGTAATTTTCTGGTGATCCGAAGACTACCTCAAGGGCAATGGAGCCTGTACAACTGGCTTCCACACCTGGTATAAAAAGTGGCCTTAGTGGGTTTGATCACCGAATGATTGATGCCCATCTTGCGCACTGTGTCCTGGTAAAGCAGATTTAGACTGCTGCCTCCGTCCATAAGGACTCGAGTGAGGTGGAACCCGTCAATTATTGGGTCGAGGACTAGTGCGGCTGGATTGCCCTGATTGGCGTTAACCGGACGATCCGTGCGGTTGAAGGTGTCCGGCCCTAGTTTATATTGTGGGAAGACTAGTTCCGTTAAGTCGGCATCCCTAAGGGTGCATATCCGGTCCAAGTTGGGAATTTGGGTGGTATTTACCACATTTACCGATTGAATATGCGGGGGAAATTTCTTTTGCCCTCCTGCATTCGGTGATCTGGGCTCTTCGTCGCCATCACCGCTTTGAGACCCCCCTTCTCGGTTTTTGGCGCCTGCCCTGCCGGCTTGTTTGAAGACCCAGCATTCTCTGTTGGTATGGGTGGCTGGCGTTCCTGGGGTGCCATGAATTTGGCATTGGCGATCGAGTATGCAGTCCAGACTGGATGGACCCGAATTGTTATTTTTGGGTGGCCCTTTCCGCTGACCGGATTTTGAGCCCCTAAACCCGGCATTAACTGCCGTATTTTCGGCGTTTTCACCATATTTGCGGCGCTTGTGTTTGTTGCGTCGTGGTTTGCCGTTGCTATCCCTGGCCTCTGACGTGCCAGGTTTGCTTGCTGTATTGTTACTACGAGCCAACCAGCTATCTTCGCCCGCGCAAAAGCGGGTCATAAGTGTCGTGAGGGCTGCCATGGATTTTGGCTTCTCCTGGCCGAGGTGCCGGGCGAGCCACTCGTCACGGATGTTATGCTTAAATGTCACTAAGGCCTCTGCATCCGGACAGTCGACAATTTGGTTCTTCTTAGTTAGGAACCGGGTCCAGAATTTCCTGGCCGATTCCCCTGGCTGCTGAGTTATATGACTTAAACCGTCAGCATCCGGCGGTCGCACATAAGTGCCTTGGAAATTGTCCAGGAATGCATCTGCCAGGCTCTCTCAGCTTCCGATGGAGTTTGCCGGCAAGCTATTAAGCCAATGCCGAGCTGGCCCTTTGAGTTTTAGCGGGAGATACTTGATGGCATGTAGATCATCCCCGCGGGCCATGTGAATGTGGAGGAAGAAGTCTTCCATCCATACCGTGGGGTCTATAGTACCATCATATGATTCAATGTTTACGGGTTTAAAACCCTCTGGGAATTCGTGATCCATTACTTCATCAGTGAAGCATAGGGGGTGTGCGGCGCCTCTGTGCCGGGCTATATCACGACGCAGTTCATATGAGTCTTGTCTGCTGTATTCGGCCCAGCCGGATTTGCTTTTAGTATATCCGGCGTGACGGTCATCGTCCCGCGTTGGGGCGCGCCCCCGTGAACCATAGATCGATCTTGCATGTTTTCCTTTGTTTTCCAATACGTCTCGCAGGTCCCGCGTGTTGCCCCGGGCCTTGGTATTTTTGTTTGAATGGCGGCGGGGTGCGGGCTGGACTTCGGGCTGATATGCCTCTCTGTCTCGGCCGCGAGGTGGCCGATCAGCCGCATCATACGCTGGTGATGTGGGTTTCAATGCTTCCTCCTCAAGTTGGGGTAGCAACCTGCGCTTTGGGTAACTCTTGGTTGGGCGCTCGAGTTCGTATTCCTCGGCCGCCAGGACTTCAGTCCATCTATCCGCTAGCAGATCTTGATCAGCTCGAAGCTGTTGTTGCTTTTTCTTCAGGCTGTTTGCTGTGGCTATAAGCCGGCACTTGAAGCGCTCCTGCTCGACGGGATCCTCAGGCACGATAAATTCTTCGTCGCCGAGGCTCACCTCGTCTTCGGAGAGAGGCATGTAATTGTCATCCTATGATTCTCCGCCTGCTGCCTGTTCCGGAGGGTTAGCTTGTTCATCCTCCCGCTCGAGGTCTGGCTGGAGGGGATTATCGTTGTCTTCGGCACTATCCGGAGCGTTATTGTCTCTTGTGCCGGTATCGCTCCTTTTGCTATGGCGAGACTTAGAGCGGTGCCGCTGACGTCGGTGCTTGGATTGCTTCTTGGAGGGATTATCCTCCGTTGTCTTATCGCCATCCCCTTGTTTGGGGGTGTCCACCATGTATATGTCATACGATGAGGTGGCAGTCCAGTGCCCTGTGGGTGGTGGTTCTTGTTCGTCTCCTGCATTGTCGTCCATACCGTCGATGTCTTTGGAGCCGAAGTCGAGCATGTCGGTTAAATCGTCGAGAGTGGCTACTAAGTGGGTGGTGGGTGGGGAGCGAATTTCTTCGTCGTCCGCACCCCATTCTTACCGGACATAGTTCGGCCAAGGGTCTCCTGACAGGGAGAGTGACCTCACCGAGTTTAGCACGTCGCCAAAGGGCGAGTGCTGAAAGATATCCGTGGAGGTAAACTCCATGATCGGTGCCCAATCGGATTCGATAGGCACGGACGCAGGCGGCTAGGATCCCATGGCCGGGGACGAATCCAATGGTTCGGCAACACGGGTCTCGTGGGAGGTGAAGTCAGTATTTGGCTCTATCGCCGCTGAGTGTGCGGCCTCCGTGGCGGGGTCCATCCACCCGTCCTTAGATGGCGCAATTTGTTCCGGATTGAGGGCCGGAGTAGTTGCAGGTGTGATCTCCCAAACACCGTCTGACAGCAGAGCTAAGTCATGCTCGTCGTGATTGTGCGGCGCACCTGACATGGGCTCGAATCCGTCGAAGATCAAGTCTCTGTGGATGTCGGCAGTATAGTTCAAGTTTCCAAACCTGACCTGATGGCCAGGGGCGTAGCTCTCGATCTGCTCCAGATGGCCAAGCGAGTTGGCCCGCAGTACGAAGCCGCCGAATACGAAGATTTGTCCGGGGAGGAAAACCTCACCTTGGATCGCATTGTTGCCGATGATCGAAGGAGCCATCTAGCCTTACGGTGACGGCACAGTGGAACTCTCAATGAAAGCACCAATGTCGGTGTCAAAACCGGCGGATCTCGGGTAGGGGGTCCCGAACTGTGCGTCTAAGGCGGATGGTAACAAGAGGCGGGGGACACGATGTTTACCCAGGTTCGGGCCCTCTCGATGGAGGTAATACCCTACCTCCTGCTTGATTGATCTTGATGATATGAGTATTACAAGAGTTGATCTACCACGAGATCATAGAGGCTAAACCCTAGAAGCTAGCCTATGGTATGATTGTTGTTGTCCTACGGACTAAACCCTCCGGTTTATATAGACACCGGAGGGGGCTAGGGTTACACAGAGTCGGTTACAAGGGAGGAGATCTATATATCCGTATTGCCAAGCTTGCCTTCCACGCCAAGGAGAGTCCCATCCGGACACGGGACGAAGTCTTCAATCTTGTATCTTCATAGTCCAACAGTCCGACCAAAGGATATAGTCCGGCTGTCCGAGGACCCCCTAATCCATGACTCCCTCAACCACCTTGACCCGTGTTGTCGCCCCCAGGAGGAGCCACCGTGCCTTGAACAATCCTCCCGCGAGCCCCGGCCACAATCCTCCTCGCCACTTTGAAGCTCCTTCCACTACTAGGGAAAAGCCTAGCAGTAGCGCAGGTTTTTGGCCTACCAGTAGCGCGGGTGGCAGCTTACTGGTACGACGCTACAACTAAAGGTTAGTAGTAGCGTGTGTTTACCTGCGCTACTGCTATATCCACTTAGCAGTAGCGCTTCCTGGAAAAGGCGCTACTGGTAATTACTAGTAGCACTTCTCGCAGCCCGCGCTACTACTATTATTACGTATTATATATTTTTTATTTCATGTTGTATTCATACACATTTATACAAGTTTTCATACAGCAGCAATTTAGGGCCTATAATAATCTATGGTTCTTTCACCCAATGATATAATAAATATCATCATCATCATCATATCGTTAGCAACTTATCATCATAATACATCATTGTCATATAACACCTCCTCATGATCACCATTTTCATCAATGAGACATCATATAGCAAGTTGGTCACTAGTCATAATCACAACCCCCCTCCTCCTCATCAACTCTAACACATTGTACCACATAATAACACATTGTACCTAGGACCTACTTCTCTCTCATAGGCCCTACTACCTTCTCTTAGGTAAAATAGCATAAAACAAGATAGGCCCTGACTCTCCATTATGGAGAATGGAGATTATCCTGTCTCCAATTCTTGCCCTTCGCACCAATGTTGCTTCCAAGTAGCTCCCTACGATTGACCATACATTTTTTAATCTTTGATTGTCATGTCTTCATCAGTTTTAGAAATCTGATATGGACATGAGTGATTCGTAGGATGACCTGGCCGTATGTTCAAAACATCAAGGCGACCTTTCTGAAACATCAGATGAGGCACACAATCCTTCAGGATTTTCTGTTGAAAAACATAGTAATAACTTCGTAGTTAGCAATGTAGTTCAGTTTTAGAAGAATTTATGCAAAAGATGCACGAATGTCATAATAGTAAAAAATCTTACCATGGCATCTCCATGGATGTTACCGTAGTTCAACACATGCACTAGTGGCACGTATTGACTATAATGTGGAGGAGTTTGATAATATATATTGTAATTCTCAAGATCAGTAATAAATGAGATCAGATGATTTTTCTCCTGATAAGTTAATTCTGAGCCATCGATGTAGTAGGTTCTGTCTACCATCTTCCGCACATTCTTTGAAGGATGACAATAAGTTTTCAATGGAAATAAGATGTCAACTATTTTGAAATAAACAATATAAATTACTTAATGACTATGTTTGAGAAACTCACATAGCGGTAGAATTGGAAGCGTATCAACAAGGACCCAAATGTCCATCTTGTCTTGGGCGATGTCAGGATCACCAAGATCCATGGTGACGAGCATACCCTCATGAAAATCATACATCTTGCAAAGTGCTTCCCAATTCGGGCAACCAAAATGGGTTACGCTCTCAGAATTGTACATATTTACTTCAAAATCCATACCATGATGGGTCCTTAGGTGAATTTTCTTTGTTTCCATACTTTCATGATCTTCAAAATCCATCCTCTCCAAGACATAGCGTCTTGCATGGCATGGGATAAGCTAGTCGAACTGTAAAAGACGAAAATTACACGTTGAAGTAGTTGAAGTCGTGCTTAATTACGAAAAAAAACACTTGTCATCGTTGCGTACCATTTCAACATCGAAGGTCTCCTAGAGCTTAATGCTGAAGCACCGACCTTCTTCCAGGTGAGGCCCGTCGCACAGACCTCGGTCGTTGTTGCACCAGTGGGCACTCCCCCGGGAGACTTTCGTCGTCCGATGACGACATTTCCTATGTTCATAATTCAAAGATTAAAATTGTATAATTAAATATATGTACTACAAAAACTAAATTAGATCATTATTATTCATCACGGGTTGACTATCGGTCTGCCGAGTCTTTTCCTGAAAACTCTCAGCTCACGTGGTGTATATATTCGACCGTCCGTGATGGTCACTCCTCCCTTCGTCCCCGAGTGCATTACACCAAAATGTCTAGCACACGGGAACGAAGGAGAAGCGACCCCCACGACAACAGTCGGGATTCTTCGTCCTCTCATATATGGTGGAGACTCTCCCTCACTGATTCCTCTCTGACATTTGCGACCGTCGGTGATGGTCGTTACTCCTCCTTCCCCTAATGCATAACAAAGTTCTAGCACAAGGAGAAGAAGGAGAAACGACCCCCACGACAACAGTCGGGATTCTTCGTCCTCTCTTATATATGGCGGACACACTCCCTCGTTGATTTTTCGACCGTCGGTGATGGTCGTTATTCCTCCTTCCCCTAGTGCATAACAAAGGTCTAGCACAAGGAGAAGAAGGAAAAATGACCCCCACGACAACAGTCGGGATTCTTCTTCTCTCATATATGGTGTAGACTTTCTCCCTCACTCATTTATTGATTGTCATGTATGGAGCCTCGATAGACTTAAAGTCAACTCGAAATGTCATTTAATTATCTTTCTAGAAAATCCGGACCACTCGATATTTCCTACATATTCTAGCACAAGTCATGCCAAAATTCACGGAAAAATCCGGCATGACCTTTGCTAAAAAAGGACATATCGAGCGCCTGAAATTTGCCGGAACGGAAATTAATCAACACTCCGGCAAAACATAGGCCACTCGGAGGTGTAACCTGCAAACATGGCCGACCACTTGGGCAAGCACATATCCTATTTGAGCAACACAAGATATACATGTTTATATCTACATCCTATGAGCATTCAAACTTGATGGTCATTGCGTTTCAATGGTTCAAAATATGAACAAAAAATTTGAAAAGCATTTCAGTGGTTCAGCTAGTTCTATTAATTTTCTTACTAAAAATAAACTAGTTCTATAGTAAAATTTTAATTAGATCATCAAATCTCATATACCTAAATTTTCTAACAAAAATAAAATAGTTCTATTAATTCAACTAGTTTAACTAAACACTTACTATAAATAAAAATAAACTAGTTCTTACTAAAAATAAACTAGTTCTATTAATTTTCTTGCTAATTCTATTAAACACTTACTAAAAAACAGTAAAATAACTATATTGAATTTTTTCTCTAAACTAAACACTACTGCCCTAATTAAAATCTAGTTAAACCCTACTGCCCTAATTCTTAAGCATCTACAAGTACTAACTAATTAGATGAACCCTAGCTAAGTACTTAAGCATCTACAACTACTTAAGCACCCATTGATGAACCCTAGGAATTTGCCCTAAAAACTACTTAAGCATCTACAACTACTGCCCTAATTAACATCTAGTTTACAACTATATTTAGTTAACTACATTGGGTGAGCAACAACTATATAACTACTTAAGCATCTACAAGTAGTAGCTAATTTGATGAACCCTAACTAATTAGATGAATTCTAAAATTTGATGAACCCTAGGAACCCTAGCTAGGCAGAGGTAGGGGAGGAGGAGGAGGAGGTGTAGGCATGCTCATCTCGGGCACCGGCGGAGTTAGGGAGCGGCCGAGGGAGGGGCACGCGACGTCGAGGTCGGGGTCGGGGCTCGGGCGCGCGGCGGAGGGCGACGATGTAGGGCGACGAGAACGGCGGCCACCGAGGGCAGTTGAGGGCATGCGGAGGGCGATGGGAGAGCGCGCGGCGGCCGATGGCGATGTAGGGCGACGACGGCGGCGACATCAGATCGAGGGGGGATTTGGGGGAAGTGGCCGGGGGAAGAAGAACCACGCGGTTAAGTCAAAAATAGCAGTAGCGCTGGCTCAGGAACGCGCTACTACTACATTAGCTATAGCTAACTTAGCTATAGTGCTGGCTAACAAAATGCGCTACTGCTACGTTAGCTATAGCGCTTGTCCTGAAAGCACGATGCTGCTACGCCTTTCTCCTTTATTTTTATTTTTCTTTTATTTTCCTTCACATTTTCTTTATTCCTTTCCCCTTTTTCTATTTCTTTCATTTTCATTTACTTTTCTATATGTTTCTCATTTTCTTTTCTTTTCATTAGTAGTAGCGCTTTCCGCATAAAACACGCTGCTACAACCATGTTAGCAGCAGTGCGCTTTGCGTAAGCTTGCTACTACTATTCCTAGCCTGCGTGGGAATTGTAGTAGTAGCGCTTGTTTCCTCGGACGCGCTACTGCTATAAACTTAGTTGCAACGCGTTTCTTTGCCGGTCGCTAGTGGTAAGTAGTAGTAGCGCTTCTTTTTGTCCCGCGCTACTGGTACGTTTCTGTGTATTAGGTTTTCCCTAGTAGTGTTCGTGCATGGTCAAACCAGCACCAGATCCGCGCGCGAGTGCCCCCGACGTCTGCCGCGCCGAGAGAACCAGCCTGATACGTCTCCAACGTATCAATAATTTTGGATTGTTTCATGCTATTATATTATCGATCTTGGATGATTTATATGCATTTTTATGTTATTTAAATCATATTTTGGGACTACCCTATTAAAGCAGTGCCCAGTGTCAAACACGATCAAACTTTATTTATTTATATCATTTTTTGCTTGTTTTTGGCTTTTCAGAAAATGAATACTAAACGAAGTCCAAACATGATCAAACTTTATAGGGATTTTTTCTAGACCAGAAGGGACGCTAGAAGGTTCAGGAGGAGGCTAGAAGAGCTACGTGAGAGCCACGAGCTCACAGGGCGCGCCCCTAAGCTTGTGGGCCCCATGTAGCTCCGTTCAACCTAATTCCAGTCCTATAAATTCACATATATTACCAAACCAACAGAGAGCCACCCGGAACACTTTTTCTGCCACCGCAAGTTTATGTTCTTCCGCGATCCCATATGGATGCCTTTTCCAGTACTCTGCCGGAGGGGGAATCGGTCATTGAGGTCCATAGCTAGTAGCTAGATGGTTTCTTCTCTCTCTCTTTGATCTTCAATACAATGTTCTCCTCGATCTTCTTGGAGTTCTATCCGAGGTAATCTTCTTTTGCGGTGTGTTTGTTGGGATGCGATGAATTGTGGGTTTATGATGTGATTATTCATTGAAAGTAATTGAGTCTTTTCTGAATATTATGCATGGTAGTTGCAACTTTGTATTTCTCTTCGATCTATCAGTTTGGTTTGGCCAACTAGATTCATTTATCTTTAGTGGGAGAGGTGCTTTGTAATGGGTACAATCTTGCTATGTCCACACCCAGTGATAGAAGGGGTAGCGAGACACGTATTATAGTGTTTCTATTAAGGGTAAAATGGTGGGGTTTATTCATATTAATTGGGTTTACTTTGTCTACATCATGTCATCTTGCTTAAGGTGTTACTCTATTTGTCATGAACTTAATACCATAGATGTATGCTGGATAGCGGTCGATTGGTGGAGTAATAGTAGTAGATGCAGGCATGAGTCGGTCTACTTGTCACAAACGTGATGCCTATATACATGATCATTGCCATGAATACATCATAACTATGCACTTTTCTATCAATTCCCCAACATTAATTTGTTTACCCATCATATGTTATGTGTTCGAGAGAGAAGCCTCTAGTGAAAACTATGGCCCCGGATATACTTTAACCATATTATAAAAACTAAAAACACCTTGCAGTAATTTATTTACTTTTGTTTTTGCAATTTATCCATCTACCTATACAAGATTTGATCCTTGCAAGTAATGAGTTTAAGGGAATTGACAATTCTCTTGCCCGCGTTGGGTGCAAGTATTTGCTTTTATATGTGCAGGTGTTGTTCAATAGGTTTTCAGTGATTCTTCTATTATTTTGATAACCTTGGTTCTCTCTGAGGGAAATACTTATCCCTATTGTACTGCTCCACCCTTCCTCTTTGGGGAAAATCCCAACGCAGCCCACAAGTAGCACCGCGCGAGAGCGCTCAAACCAAATTCCGCCACCGTCGGCCGCTAACGGGCTTTGCCCGTCGACGACAGCGAGGGGAGGAGCGGGAAGGAGGAGGGCAGCGGTGGCGGTTAGGGTTTCCGCCTGAGCCCCCCCTAGGGAGCGACGTGGGGGAGACGGGGAGAGGCGGGCACAGAGTTATGAGTGAATGAGCAATTACTCCTGAGGATTTTTTTACCGCGGACAATGCTAGCTAGCGGTCGAGTACAAACGAAGTGGAAAAATTGCTGCAGAAGGAGAATAAGCAATCTCCCGTGTCACTCCCGCGGGCGGCTCTGGAGCAAACCCTAGCCGCCGCCAGCAACCCCAACTACCACCCTCCCTCCCCTCGCTGCTGCTGACAGCGATCGCCGGGCAAAGGCCGTGCAGCTGGTCAGCGGCAGGGCCTATTTTTCCTCCTTCCACCCAAACGTGTTGGTACGGGCTAGGTACTTTTAGAGGGGACTCGAACGGCCGCGCGTGCTCGGGATGGCGCAGCTGGCTGACAAGGCAGCGCATGGAGGCGCGGGCGCACGGGGCGTGTGGTGCAGATTTGGCGTGTGTTAGCGACGGGGGTGCTCCTCTAGCCTGGTGGTGTGCTGGTGAGCCTACGGGATGGAGCATGCGGCAGTCACGCAGGGCACGGGCGTGCCGCGCCATGGCGAGATCCAGCTGGAGCTACGGAACGCCTCCGCCATGTGGGCTCGCGGCTTGCGCTGCAGCAGAGGAGAAGGGTTAGACGGGAGCGAGTTCTTCGGTTGCGCATGGCCTGTATGCAGCTCTTTGCGCTGGTGGCTTTGAGCTCGTTGGGCTCCAGCGGCGGCCTCTGGTAGATCGGGCCCCGACGTCTTTTTTGCGGGGTGGCATCCATGACTGTCGGACGCATAGGGCTGGCGGCTATCTGGCACGGACTGGCGGCAATTATGGTGATCTGGGCCCCGACGTTCAAATCTGAAGGTTGCGGTGGACGTTGGGCGCATGGGGTCTGCTACCTCTTGAGCTTGCGTTGGCTTTTCCCTTGAAGAGGAAAGGGTGATGCAGCAAAGTAGCGTAAGTATTTCCCTCAGTTTTGAGAACCAAGGTATCAATCCAGTAGGAGACAACGCGCAAGCCATCGAATACCTGCACAAACAAACACCAACCTTGCACCCAGCGCAATAAATGGGTTGTCAATCCCTTCACGGTTATTTACAATGTGAGATCTGATAGAGATGGATAAATGGTAAAGTAATATTTTTCGTATTTTTGGTTTATGGAACGGAAAGTAAAAGATTGCAAAGAAAGTAAATAGAAAACTAGAATTGTAGATCGGAAACTTGTATGATGGAAAATAGACCCGGGGACCATAGGTTTCACTAGAGGCTTCTCAAGATAGAAAATATTGCGGTGGGTGAACAAATTACTGCCGAGCAATTGATAGAAAAGCGCAAAGTTATGACGATATCTAAAGCAATGATCATGAATATAGGCATCACGTCCGTGTCAAGTAGACCGAAACGATTCTGCATCTACTACTATTACTCCAAACATCGACCGCAATCCAGTATGCATCTAGAGTATTAAGTTCATAAAGAACGGAGTAACGCATTAAGCAAGATGATATGATGTAGAGGAATTAACTCAAGCATTATGATGAAAACCCCATCTTTTTATCCTCGATGGCAATAATACAATACGTGCCTTGCTGCCCTTACTGTCACTGGGAAAGGACACCACAAGATTGAACCCAAAGCTAAGCACTTCTCCCATTGCAAGAAAAACCAATCTAGTTGGGAAAACCAAATCGTTAGTTCGAAGAGACTTGCAAAGATATCGGATCATGCATATAAGAATTCAGAGGAGATTCAAATGATATTCATAGATAAGCTGATCATAAATCCACAAATCATCGGATCTCGGCAAACACACCGCAAAAGAGTATTACATCGAATAGATCTCCAAGAACATCGAGGAAATATTTGTATTGAGAATCAAAGAGAGAGAAGAAGCCATCTAGCTACTAGCAATGGACCCGTAGGTCTGTGGTAAACTACTCACGCTTCATCGGAGAGGCAATGGTGTTGATGTAGAAGCCCTCCGTGATCGAATCCCTCTCCGGCAGGATGCCAAAAAAGGCCCCAAGATGGGATCTCACGGGTACAGAAGGTTGCGGTGGTGGAAACGTGGTTTCGTGGCTCCCCTGGTTGTTTTTGGGGTATAAGAGTATATATAGGAGGAAAACCTAGGTCGGGAGGTCAACGAGGGGCCCACAAGGTTGGGGGAAGCGCCCTCCACCGTTTTGGCCGCCTCGTGGCTCTTCTTACTTGCACTCCAAGTCTCCTGGGTGTCTTCTGGTCCAAGAAAAACCATCGCGAAAGTTTTATTCCGTTTGGACTCCGTTTGGTATTCCTTTTCTGCGAAACTCTAAAACAAGGAAAAAACAAGAACTGGCACTGGGCTCTAGGTTAATAGGTTACTCCCAAAAATCATATAAAATAGCATATTAATGCATATAAAACATCCAAAACAGATAATATAATAGCATGGAACAATAAAAAATTATAGATACGTTCGGGACGTATCAAGCATCCCCAAGCTTAATTCCTGCTCGTCCTCGAGTAGGTAAATGATAAAAACAGAAATTTTGATGTGGAATGCTACCTAACATATTTGTCCATGTAATTCTCTTTATTGTGGCATGAATGTTCAGATCCGTAAGATTGAAAACAAAAGTTTATATTGACATAAAAACAATAATACTTCAAGCATACTAACAAAATAATTATGTCTTCTCAAAATAACATGGCCAAAGAAAGCTTATCCCTACAAAATCATATAGTTTGGCTATGCTCCATCTTCATCACTCAAAATATTCAAGTCATGCACAACCCCGATGACAAGCCAAGCAATTGTTTCATACTTTTGACGTTCTCAAACCTTTTCAACTTTCACGCAATACATGAGAGTGAGCCATGGACATAGCACTATAGGTGGAATAGACAGTGGTTGTGGAGAAGACAAAAAAAGGAGATAGTCTCACATCAACTAGGCGTATCACCGGGCTATGGAGATGCCCATTAATAGATATCAATGTGAGTGAGTAGGGATTGCCATGCAACAGATGCACTAGAGCTATAAGTTTATGAAAGCTCAAAAAAGAAAACTAAGTGGGTGTGCATCCAACTTGCTTGCTCATGAAGACGTAGGGCGTTTGAGGAAGCCCATCGTTGGAATATACAAGCCAAGTTCTATAACGAAAAATTCCCACTAGTATATGAAAGTGATAACATAGGAGACTCTCTATCATGAAGATCATGGTGCTACTTTGAAGCACAAGTGTGGCAAAAAGGATAGTAACATTGTCCCCTCTCACTTTTTCTCTCATTTTTTGGGCCTTCCCCTTTTTTTATTTGGCCTTTCTCTTTATTTTCCTCACATGGGACAATGCTCTAATAATGAAAATCATCACACTTCTTTTTACTTACAACTCAAGAATTACAACTCGCTAATAGAACAAAAATATGACTCTATGTGAATGCCTCCGGCGGTGTAACGGGATGTGCAATGAATCAAGAGCGACATGTATAACAAATATGATGAACGGTGGCTTTGCCACAAATACGATGTCAACTACATAATCATGCAAAGCAATATGACAATGATGGAGCGTGTCATAATAAACAGAACGGTGGAAAGTTGCATGGCAATATATCTCGGAATGGCTATAGAAATGCCATAATAGTTAGGTATGGTGGCTGTTTTGAGGGAGGATATGTGGTGGGTTTATGGTACCGGCGAAAGTTGCGCGGTACTAGAGACGCTAGCAATGGCGGAAAGGTGAGAGTGTGTATAATCCATGGACTCAACATAGTCATAAAGAACTCACATACTTATTGCAAAAATCTATTAGTCATCAAAACAAAGTACTACTGCATGCTCCTAGGGGGATAGATTGGTAGGAAAAGACCATCGCTCGTCCCCGACCGCCACTTATAAGGAATACAATCGAAAAAAATCTCATGCTCCAACTTCGTTATATAACGGTTCACCATACGTGCATGCTACGGGACTCACAAACCTTAACACAAGTATTTCTCAAATTCACAACTACTTACTAGCATGACTCTAATATCACCATCTTAATATCTCAAAATAATCATAAACAATCAAACTTCTCATAGTATTCAATGCACTTTATATGAAAGTTTTTATTATATCCCTCTTGGATGCCTATCATATTAGGACTAATTTTTATAACCATAGAAAATTACCATGCTATTTAGAGACTCTAAAAATAATATAAGTGAAGTACGAGAGTTCATCAATTTGTATAAAATAAAACCACCGCCGTGCTCTAAAAAGATATAAGTGAAGCACTAGAGCAAAATTGCCTAGCTCCTAAGATATAAGTGAAGCACATATAGTATTCTAATAAATCACGATTCATGCGTGTCTCTCCCAAAAAGTGTTTACAGCAAGGATGATTGTGGCAAACTAAAAAGCAAAGACTCAAATCACACAAGATGCTCCAAGCAAAACACATATCATGTGGTGAATAAAAATATAGCCTCAAGTAAAGTTACTGATAGACGAAGCCGAAAGAGGGGATGCCTTCCCGGGGCATCCCCAAGCTTAGGCTTTTTGACATCCTTGAATATTACCTTGGGGTTCCTTGGGCATTCCCAAACTTAGGCTCTTGCCACTCCTTATTCCATAGTCCACCAAATCCTTACCCAAAACTTGAAAACTTCACAACACAAAACTCAACAGAAAATCTCGTAAGCTCCGTTAGTATAAGAAAATAAATCACCACTTTTGGTACTGTTGTGAACTCATTCTGTATTTATAATGGTGTAATATCTACTGTATTCAAACTTTTCCATGGTTCATACCCCTCGATACTAGCCATAGATGCATCAAAATAAGCAAACAACACGCGAAAAACAAAATCTGTCAAAAATAGAACAGCCTGTAGCAATCTGGATAGTTCGCATACTTCTGTAACTCAAAAAGTCCTGAAAAATTAGGACGTCCTAGGAAATTTGTATATCAATCTACTGCAAAAAATTCAGGATTTTATCACGCTTCTATGATTTTAAACAATTCTGGGACTGAGCGCAAAGTTTCTGTTTTTTCAGCAAGATCAAATCAACTATTACCGTAAGCTATCCCAAAGGTCTTACTTGGCACAAACACTACTTAAAACACAAAACCACATCTAACCAGAGGCTAGATGAAATATTTATTGCAAAACATGACTTAAAAAGCAAGAGCAAAAATGAAATTGAGTTGCCTCCCAACAAGCGCTATTGTTTAACGCCCCTAGCTAGGCATAAAACACGAATAGATCTAAGTGTTATCATCTTTGACATGCAATCCATAAGTCGCTCTCATAATAGATTCATAAGGCAATTTAATTTTCTTTCTAGGGAAGTGTTCCATGCCTTTCCTTAAAGGAAATTGAAATATAATATTTCCTTCTTTGATATCAATAATTGAACCAATCGTTCTAAGGAAAGGTCTACCAAGAATAATAGGACATGTAGGATTGCAATGTATATCAAGAACAATGAAATCTACGGGCACACAATTCCTATTTGCAACAATAAAAACATCATTAATTCTTCCCATAGGTTTCTTAATAGCGGAATCCGCAAGATGCAAATTTAAGGAACAATCATCAAATTCACAAAAACCTAACACATCACATAAAGTTTTCGGAATCGTGGAAACACTAGCACCCAAATCACAGAAAGCATATCATTCATAATCTTTAATCTTAATAGTAGGTTCCCACTCATCATAAAGTTCTAGGGATAGAAACTTCCAAATTAAGCTTTTCTTCATAAGCTTGCATCATAGCATCGACAATATGTTTAGTAAAAGCTTTGTGTTGATTATAAGCACGAGGAGAATTCAACATGGATTGCAACAAGGAAATACAATCAATTAAAGAGCAATTATCATAACTAAAGTCCTTGAAATCCAAAATAGTGGGTTCATTGCTATCTAAAGTCTTGACCTCTCCAATCTCACTTTTATCAATTTTTGCGTCAAGATCTAAAAACTCCGAATCATTGGGCCGCCTTCTAACTAAAGTTGACTCATCTCCAGTCCCATATTTATCAAGATTTACATTGGAAAATGAACATTCAATAGGAGTCACATCAATCACTTTTGGATCTTCATCATTATTTTCATGGAAACTAGAAGAACATGCTTTTATAAACCGATCTTTCTTAGCATGTATCTTCGCGGTTCTTTCTTTGCACTCATCAATGGAAATTCTCATGGCTTTGAGAGACTCATTGATATCATGCTTCGGTGGAATAGATCTAAGTTTCAAAGAATCAACATCAAGAGAAATTCTATCCACGTTCCTAGCCTAATCATCAATCTTAAGCAATTTTTCTTCAATCAAAGCATTGAAATTCTTTTGCGAACAAATAAAATCTTTAACACTATTCTCAAATTCAGAGGGCATCTTATTATAATTTCCATCAGAATTGTTGTAGGAATTACCATAATTATTAGAGGAATTACTAGACAACGACCCAGGATTAAAATTACCTCTATACGCGTTATTACCAAAATTGTTCCTACCAACAAAATTCACATACATAGATTCATTATTGTTTTCAATCAAAGTGGACAAAGGCATATCATTAGGATCAATAGGAGCACTCTTATTAGCAAACAATTTCATAAGCTCATCCATCTTTCCACTCAAAACATTTATTTCTTCAATTGCATGCACCTTTTTACTAGTGGAAGATCTTTCGATATGCCATTGAGAATAATTAACCATGATATTATCTAGGAGTTTAGTAGCTTCTCCTAAAGTAATCTCCATACAAGTGCCTCACGCGGCCGAATCTAAAAGATTTCTAGAAGCAAAATTCAATCCGGCATAAAAATTTTGTATAATCATCCACAAATTCGAACCATGAGTAGGGTAATTTCTAAACATCAATTTCATCCTCTCCCAAGATTGTGCAACATGTTCATGATCATGTTGCTTAAAATTCATAATATCGTTCCTAAGGGAGATGATCTTAGCGGGAGGAAAGTACTTGGAAATAAAAACATCTTTACACTTATTCCATGAATCAATACTATTTTTAGGCAACGATGAAAACCAAGTTTTAGCGTGATCCCTAAGCGAGAACGGAAATAACTTCAACTTAACAATATCATTATCCACATTTTTTCTTTTGCATATCGCACAAATCAACAATATTATTAAGATGGAATGCGGCATCTTCATTGGGAAGGCCGGAAAATTGATCTTTCATAACAAGATTCAACAAAGCAGTATTAATTTTACAAGATTCAACAAAGCAGTATTAATTTTGCATTGGAGCAATCAGAGTACTAATAAAACCATTGTTGTTGGTGTTGGAAAAGTCACACAATTTGGTATTATCTTGAGCCATCGTGACAAACCAAGCAATCCAACACACGAGCACACAAAAAGCAAGCGAAGAAGACGAACGGAAGAGGGGTGAAGAAAAGGTGAATCTTTTCAAAAATCGTTTTAGAAGTGGGGGAGAGGAAAACGAGAGGCGACTGGCGAATCTTTTCGAAAATCGTTTTAGAAGTGGGGGAGAGAAAACGAGAGGCGAATGGCGAATAATGTAATGCGAGGGATGAGAGTTTATGATGGGTACTTAGATCTCCCCGGCAACGGCGCCAGAAATCCTTCTTGCTACCTCTTGAGCTTGCGTTGGTTTTTCCCTTGAAGAGGAAAGGGTGATGCAGCAAAGTAGCGTAAGTATTTCCCTCAGTTTTGAGAACCAAGGTATCAGTCCAGTAGGAGACAACGCGCAAGCCACCGAATACCTGCACAAACAAACACCAACCGTGCACCCAACGCGATAAAGGGGTTGTCAATCCCTTCACGGTTATTTGCAACGTGAGATCTCATAGAGATGGATAAACGGTAAGTAATATTTTTGGTATTTTGTTTATGGAACGGAAAGTAAAATATTGCAAAGAAAGTAAATAGGAAATTAGAATTGTAGATCGGAAACTTGTATGATGGAAAATAGACCCGGGGGCCATAGGTTTCACTAGAGGCTTCTCTCAAGATAAAAAATATTACGGTGGGTGAACACATTACTGCCGAGCAATTGATAGAAAAGCGCAAAGTTATGACGATATTTAAAGCAATGATCATGAATATAGGCATCACGTCCGTGTCAAGTAGATCGGACGATTCTGCATCTATTACTATTTCTCCATACATCGACCGCTATCCAGCATGCATCTAGAGTATTAAGTTCATAAAGAACGGAGTAACGCATTAAGCAAGATGACATGATGTAGAGGAATTAACTCAAGCATTATGATGAAAACACCATCTTTTTATCCTCGATGGCAACAATACAATACGTGCCTTGCTGCCCCTACTGTCACTGGGAAAGGACACCACAAGATTGATCCCAAAGCTAAGCACTTCTCCCATTGCAAGAAAAACCAATCTAGTTGGGCAAACCAAATCGATAGTTCAAAGAGCCTTGCAAAGATATCAACTCATGCATATAAGAATTCAGAGGAGATTGAAATAATATTCATAGATAAGCTGATCATAAATCCACAATTCATCGGATCTCGGCAAACACACCGCAAAAGAGTTACATCGAATAGATCTCCAAGAACATCGAGAAGAACTTTGTATTGAGAATCAAAGAGAGAGAAGAAGCCATCTAGCTACTATCCATGGACCCGTAGGTCTGTGGTAAACTACTCACGCTCCATCGGAGAGGGAACGGTGTTGATGTAGAAGTCCTCCATGATCGAATCCCCCTCCGGCAGGATGCCGGAAAAGGCCCCAAGATGGGATCTCACGGGTAGAGAAGGTTGCGGTGGTTGAAAAGTGGTTTCGTGGCTCCCCTGGATGTTTTTGGGGTATAATAGTATATATAGGAGGAAGATCTAGGTTAGGTGGTCAACGAGGGGCCCACAGGGTTGGGGGCGCGCCCTACCCCCTGGGCGCGCCCTCCACCCTTGAGGCTGCATCATGGCCTTCTGACTTGCACTCCAAGTCTCCTGGATGTCTTCTGGTCCAACAAAAATCATTGCGAAAGTTTTATTCCGTTTGGACTCCGTTTGGTATTCCTTTTCTGTGAAACTCTAACACAAGGAAAAAACAAGAACTAGCACTGGGCTCTAGGTTAATAGGTTAGTCCCAAAGATCATATAAAATATCATATTAATACATATAAAACATCCAAAATAGATAATATAATAGCATGGAACAATAAAAAAATTATAGATACGTTGGAGACGTATTAGGGTCGGCTGCCGCTGGGCGAGTTCCTGCGGTGGTGGTCTGGCCTGGGTTGGTGGTTGGCGGTGTAGCGCCGGGTGAAGACCTTGCTGGCGATCTTTGGGCCAGGCCAGGCGACTACGACTCGTGCGAGCACTGTCGGGGTTATGATACTGATAATGTGTACTTGGGGTACGAATAAGGGGCAGAGTTTAGCTGCGGCGTAGGTGTAACACATGGTGTTTAACGAGTTCAGGCCCCTCACTCGGTGGAGGTAAAAGCCCTACGTCTCGTGCCTTGAGGCTTGCTTTGATTTGATAGATAGGAATACAAGGTTGAACCTGCCCGGCTATGGAGAGGGGTGCAGCTTATATAGAGTGCGCCGCAGCCCCATGTCTCCCATGCCGCCGGGGCAATTAATTCCATTGAATAAGGCAGTTACTAGGGTAATGAGCCTATACTACACCAGTTATAGGTAACGGTAGTTATAACTCTATTTAGTGGACGACTTAGGATCCCTCGACCGTTGAAGCTCCCATGACGCCCTCTTGCCCTGTACGTCTGAGTGGTTGATCGTCCGCCGAGTGATGTGTGGTTGTCTGAGTGCTCTAGATCCGTCCGAATGATCCTCCTGAAGTATGCATCCAAATGCTGGTATGGTCCAGGGACCTACCTATGGTGGTGATGGGCCCCATGTGGCTCCCTAATGATGGGTCCTTGACCCTACCTGTAATAGGTGACCACATCATTAGCCCCTGATTCGGTTGGGATTTCGTAGAACAGACGAATCGATCCTTCGGTTAAATCCGAGTGCTGCAGCGTCACTCTGGATACGTTTCCGAGTCGTGATTCGTTGTTCCTTGAATGAAAACGCAATGGATTCTGGACTTTAATTTTACCCAGATGACCGGGTGTTGTTGATCGTCGAGAGAAAACCCGGTGGCATTCATTTTGTTTCTCGAAAGAGATAGACTAGAGGCTCGAGTGAGGGCATGCCATGGCAACTCGAGGGGCGACGCCGGCGCCTGGTCTGATTCTCCAGAGAGATGCCACTCCTTATCCCAGGGGAACACCAGTGCGGGTGTAACGCCCACTATGTGGCTATATCTCCCACGTGTCGAGGCACGACTTAGAGGCATAACCGCATTGTGGTTTTCTCGCAAGAAGGGTCATCTTCACACAATCCCATGTAATGAACAAGAATGGGATAACGAGAGTTGGCTTACAATCGCCACTTCACACAATACATAAATATAATCCATACATCATCCAAAATACACACATAGACCGACTACGGTCAAAATCCATATGAAAATAAGATAACCCCAAATGCTAGGTCCCCGATCGTCCCAACCGGGCTCCACTACTGATCATCAGGAAAAGACACATAGTTACAACCACGTTCCTCGTCGAACTCCCACTTGAGGTCGATTTCATCATCTGCACTGGCATCGTCGGCACCTGCAACTGTTTTGGTAGAATCTATGAGTCACGAGGACTCAGCAATCTCACACCCGCGAGATCAAGACTATTTAAGCTTATAGGAAAGGATGGTGTAATAAGGTGGAGCTGCGGCAGGCACTAAGCATATATGGTGGCTAACATATGCAAATGAGAGTGAGAAGAGAAACAACGCAACGGTCAAGAAGCTAGGAGTGATCAAGAAGTGATCCTGATCTCCTACTTACGTTCATGCATAACTCAAACCGTGTTCACTTCCCGGACTCCGCCGAGAAGAGACCATCACGGCTACACACGCGGTTGATGTGTTTTAATTAAGTCAAGTGATAAGTTCTCTACAACTGGACATTAACAAATTCCCATCTGCCTCATAACCGCGGGAACGGCTTTCGAAAGATAATACCCTGCAGGGGTGTCCCAACTTAGCCCATTATAAGCTCTCACGGTCAACGAAGGATAAACCTTCTCCCGGAAAGACCCGATCAGTCTCGGAATCCCGGTTTACAAGACATTTCGATAATGGTAAAATAAGACCAGCAAAGCCGCCCGAATGTGCCAACAAATCCCGATAGGAGCTGCACATATCTCGTTCTCAGGGCACACCGGATGAGCAGTCCGTACAACTAAAACCAATCCTCGAGTTTCCCCAAGGTGGCGCTACAAATGGCACTAGTTTGGACCAACACTCAGAGGAACACTGGCCCGGGGTTTAAATAAAGATGACCCTCGGGCTCGCGAAAACCCGGGGGAAAAGGCTTAGGTGGCAAATGGTAAAACCAAGGTTGGGCCTTGCTGGAGAAGTTTTATTCAAGGCGAACTGTCAAGGGGGTCCCATAAATCACCCAACCGCGTAAGGAACGCAATCTTAAGGAACATAATCCCGGTATGACGGAAACTAGGGCGGCAAGAGTGGAACAAAACACCAGGCATAAGGCTGAGCCTTCCACCCTTACCAAATATATAGATGCATTAATTAAATAAGAGATATTTTGATATTCCAAAAATATCCATGTTCCAACATGGAACCAACTTCAACTTCACCTGCAACTAACAACGCTATAAGAAGGGCTGAGCAAAAGCGGTAACTTAGCCAAACAACGGTTTGCTAGGAAAGGATGGTTAGAGACTTGACATGGCAATATGGGAGGCATGATATAGCAAGTGGTAGGTAGCGCAGCATGGCAATAGAACGAACAACTAGCAAAGCAAAGATAGAAGTGATTTCGGGGGTATGGTCATCTTGCCTGCAATGTTCTCAGAGTTGTCGAAAGATTGATCTTCGTAAGCGTACTCAACAGGTTCCTCGTTCACGAGCTCGTCGCCTGGCTCTACCCAATACAAGAACACAAGCAACGGAACCACAATCAAACACGGGAAATGCGCAAACAACAAGATTCAATACATGAATGATATGCGAGATGTGATATGCGATGCATATGCGTGCTCCGGAAGGAAAATGATGAACAAGGCAGTAACTTGGCAAACCAAGTATGCCACTGGAAAGATGAGATGATTTCGGTTGAAATCGATAGAAAGATCACCGGAAACGGATGCACGGTTTGCAAATGGCAAGCAAAATAAGAATGACACGAATCTGTGATTAACAGGATGATAGAACTTAGAATACATCAAGAAACTATGCTACAGCACTCCAAAATAGCAATAAAGCATATGGCAGTAATCTACAGGAGATGCTTGACAAAAGATAAACACTGAGCTACGGCTAGTTCACACCACAGCAGGATCAAACAGGCATGGCAAAAGTGCAAAAGATAACAGGTTCACAGACTTGGTGGAAATTACTGGACATGCCTGAAACAGAATCAGGTAGCAATGTTCAGAGCATGAAATCAACGTGCTACAGGAACTCAACATGGCAAAACAAGGCATGGCAGTATTCTACTAAATGCATATGACAAAAGTCCCTTACTCACCATAAGCCAAAAAGTACCAGAAGATATGATGGCAACCATGTAAACATAGCAAGTTTCGTTAACAGGTTTCAGACTTAAAAGAAAACAGAGCATGGCAGAAACAATAATATGAAGGCATCTTGGTGAGCTTGATGCACTCATCAAAAAGCAAGTCATGACAAAACTAGTATATCTACAGCAAGATGGCATGTTTATGAAGCTATCCATGGCAAGAGAAAGTACATAGAATGTATGAAACAACTACAACAAGCTTGGCAAAATTGAATATCATGTTAATAATCTGCCAGAAATATTTTATAGCAAAAGTAGAGCAAGATTGAGTCATGCTATGGCACTCCATAATTGCAAATAAGGGCATGAATGGATCAACTACAACCGTATCTACAAAAACATACTTACTGAACATCACCAAAATAAGCATGGATCTCTCTGTAGCCACATGGATACATAGCAACAAAATAATAGCAGTCACGGACTTGGAGAAATCACTGTCCCTGAAATCAGAAACATCACGAAGCCTAGTTTGCATGCTTGTGCTAGTGACCACAGAGATCAAAAAAATACATGGCATACACTTCTGTAAAGATGGCATGGCATACATCAGAACACATGTAGAGCTCATGCCCATAAGATGCACAGATTAAATGCAACAAAAATAACAAATCCTCAAGTTCTGATAAGTAACAGCAGATAACAGCAACTAGCACTCTTGCACCAGAGATTTGGGCATCAAAATGGACTCAAATGAACATGGTGCAATGGAACAAAATGAAGAGCATCTAGAGGCAAACATTTTGGTATATTACACGCGCGAAACGGAGCTATATACAGAGAGTTATGATGCGATGAACTGGTGCGTGTACTGTAAATATTTCGGGACTTGGAAGAATTTTGGGGGGGGGGAAGAAGTCACCCTCCACTGGTTTGGATTTGGATCGGCGCGGCGGCGGCGCGAGCTCGCCGGAGCAGTGGCGCACGGCGGAGGGAGCTCGACGGCGTCGGGGCCGGGGAGGAGGAGCACGGGGCCGCGGGAGGAGGCCGGACGGAGGAGAGGAGGCGCGGGCACGGACGGGCGCGGACGGGCGGCGGAGTCCGGCGACCTCGAGTGG